>NC_137929.1:48610093-48885093 GCF_963969265.1 Rhamphochromis sp. 'chilingali' | reverse complement strand
TCATCTATCCTTGCAGTTGTTTATTACACAAAATAAGTTATATTATCACACTTCTGGCCACATAGCGCTGATATTCACTGCACATGCCCATATTAACTTTTTCCAGCCAGGTGTTTTCCTTTTCCCATTCTTCCCTTTCTCTGAGGGGAACAAACATTGCTGCTCTAATGCTGGGCAGACACTGTGCAATTTTTTCAGTCGCGCGATTCAGCTCCTGCTCAAACTGTACGATTGACTCGCAGGGGTTAGAAGTTGGTAGGTCACGATGCAGGTCTCACACTATACCGCCCGATGCTCTGATGCGACCTGAGTGTTCACACTGTGCTCCATAAAATGAAGGTTATAACAGAAAATCTGTCGCTCTCTCTCTCTCTGTGTCTTTCACTCACACAGACACACCACCACCATCAACTTTGCTAAATTGCTAATGAAAAACATTGATCAGGCAGCTGTGATTGAGCAGCAGTGTAAATCCAACTATTTTCACGGTTGTTGTGGTCGTGATAATTTTGTGAGGCCACACCGAAAAGGCTCGGATGAGCTTTCCAAAGTTCTACAAATTGTGCCTCCATCGCTTGTGTCCAGATCACACGCTACACTGCTGTGCTGCGCCGTCTTTTTCGCTGACATTTGTGTTTGCGCATGCGCAGTGTGAGAAACTGCGGTGACACCCTCACGGTCGCGAGGATTTCAAACAGGTTTGAAATCCTCACGACCAAGCTATTGAAGCAGAGTGAAGCTGACCCCCCACCCACTTGAAACGTAAAGGCAAATAGGCGGAGCGGTTAGTGCTACGTTTGTGCAGATTTGTGCAGGTAAAATTAGCGTTTATGCTGCTACGGTTTTTGAGATATTAAACATTATTTTATAGGTCATTCAAAGGTCACCATCCCCCCAGACTGCTCCAAAACAAACCAAAATGGTCTACTTTTTTAGTGCTACGTTTGTGCTGATTTGTGCAGGTAAAATTAGCATTTGTGCTGCTATGATTTGAGATATCCTGTTATGGTTTACTGCTGAAAAATGTCTTTTTCAAATGACCTTTCACTTTGTGTGTTCACTTGTTCAATAAAGTTCTGTTAAAAAAACCATCTTGTTGTATTTAATCAGCTAAATTTGTAATGAGTGTATTTTTTTTTTAACTTCAATTTCTTTACTTCAATCACTTTTTGTTCATGAAACCACGATGCAAATGCTTGAGGTTTTTTTTTTTAGAGTGGATTAAAAAAACTTTATTGAAAACTACATTTGAACATTTTACACTCCCATGAACACTTTTTGAGAAACGAACAAGCTCGCAGTCTTTTGCATCAAATACACATTTTCTGGCAGAAAAAACTATTTTTTGGCATTACTGTGTCTGAAGGATTCTTAGAACAGCGTTCATCTGATTTCTGAACAAGGTAAGCTTACATTTAAAATACTGAGGTTTTAGTTACTGAGTTAATACATGATATAGCTAACTGTCTGGATCAAAAGGATTTTTTTTCAATGTTAAACATTTTCAAAAATGTCCAAGAAAAAAGTTTCTAAAGCACTTTAAAACATGTAGCACACTGGACTAAAGTGCTGTACAGTACATGGGTTAAATACTCAGACTCAATTTAATAAACTCACAAATTCAATAGCTCCATCTTAAAAACAATAATTCCACAAAATATGAAAGTGTAGATTGGTGGAGAACTTGGGGGAGGGGTTGCTCCTGGTTGTATATATAGTTCAGAAATCACATTTTGCTCCATCATAATCAGTGTGTTATTTTTTTAGATGCCTTGAAAGCCATCTGTAGACAAGGTTTCCATTTTTGCAGTTCTTTGCGATTCAAAAGAGGCCATAGTCCAAAATGGCAAAATAGCCACTCCAACTGCATCAGTCTGGAAAGAGCTGAGTCAGCAGCTAGAAAACAAGATGTCAGCAAAGGCCCTGTACACTTTTGTGAAGCTAAATAGACACAACATCTGGTCAGCTTTGGAAATCAGTGATCAGGAAAGTAATAGTGAAGGAGAGTTAGATTCACATTGCATTTCTCCTGGACAAGAAAACTGTCAAGCTTTTGAACTAGAAGTCCCTTTTGAGGACTGGGTTAAATTTATTCCTGAAAAGGTTGAATACAATGACAAGTTTTCTCCTACCCAAAAAAGGGAATACACAATTTTGAAACCTGGCACTTGGACTCATATCATCAACGATCTTATATGGAAGAAGATCAAAAATACATGTACACTTGTGTTCCGTAGAGCAAAGGTCCATCCAATTGTCAACAATAATTATCTGGACATCAGAGGCGACTGTAAGGAGTGTCATGGCCAGTTAGAAATGTCATGTGACAGACAGCCAGCAATTAATAGTCCAATGGTGCTCCAGTGTTTCATGAGAAATACAGATTTCTCCCTGCACACTGGCCACTCCAAGCAGTTCATGTCTGGAAACCTGCGTGAACAGATCGCTAAAGAGCTGTGTGAGGGCAGAATGGAACTGGCTGTATGGAGGTCAGCGAGGGCAGCAGATCTGATGGATGTTGGAGATCCTGAGCCAAGCCACCTTCCAAATTTGGCCGCTCTGCGAAAAGCCAAACAAGAGAGAAAAGACTTGGAATTAGGAGATAAGGACCCCATTGCATCTCTGCAATTGTTAAAATATAGTGTTCCTCACAGTGGTAGCATCCGAGATATTGGACTGGACAAGTTTTTCTGTCACTACTGGAGTCAAACACAGATGCATGTTTATAAGACATTGTCAAAAAAATCTCCCCCAACTGTGTGTTTTGATGCAACCGGTTCAGTTGTGAAAAAACTGCTGAGACCAAATGGCAAATCTGGCCATATCTTCCTTTATCAAGGTATTCTGAAAGAAAACAATTGCCCCAGTGTCCCAGTGGTGCAAATGCTGTCAGAGAAACATGATGTTAATGCCATCGCAAACTGGTTGACAGAATGGATTCGTGCAGGTGCACCTGTGCCAAAGGAAGCTGTGAGTGACTTTTCTCTGGCAATTCTGGGAGCTCTGGTCAAGGCTTTCACTCCTCATCCTGATCTGAAGTCCTACCTTAATGAATGCTTTCATGTCCTTCTTGGAACCCAGTCTGCCAAACTGCCCCCTTGTTATATCAGGGTTGATGTTGCGCACTGCATCAAGATGATATGCCAGTGGAACTGCCTGAAGAAGAAAACACATCGTGTTAAAGATTTCTTTGTCAGGTCATTAGCAAAACTTCTTCAGTCTCAATGTTTGGACCATGCAAAACAGCTCCTACATGCTATCACTGTTGTGGCCCTCAGTGAGGCAGAAGGTGATGACAGTTCTGGAGCCCCTCTTCCTTCAGAAAGGTGCAAGAAATACTTGAAAGCCCAAATTGCTCAAGACTCCATCATCATTCCAGATGAACAGACGGAGGAAAGTGAGAGAGTGGATTCAGTGGATGAGATCCAGACTGACCTACGACAGTGGGTAACAGAAATATGTGAGGAGAGCAGGTCACTTGCTGCAGCAAACGGGGATAGAGATAATATTCACTTTCTCCCTGAGATCATTCCTCATATAATAAGACTGGCAAGTTACTTGCCACTCTGGACAGGAATAATGGTCCCTCTCTTCCAAAGCACCAGCATCACAGCAAGTTCAGCCACTGTTGAAGCTGAGTTCAAAAACATAAAACATGGCCTTTTCAAACATGACAACTTGCCTCTTCGAGTCGATCGCTTCATTGCTCGTCATCTTTCATTCATATGCGGATTTGTTCTGCAAAAGAAAAGGTCAAAGATGAGCCAACAGTGGGATCACTGAAAGTCACAGATGCCAATTCTGGATCCATGACGACTCACAATGCAGAAGACAAAATAAAAATGGATGCTCACCCATTTGTGGGATCTGATGCTGCCACAAACATTCTTCCGGCTGATGGGGATGCAGTTGAGAACTGGAGGGGCCTAGCTGTTCCACCCAAAAAAAGGAAGAGGACTTCCTACCTCTCTTCATGTACCGAATGGCTCCATGCAGATGAAACTTTTGGGGCCAAAAGAGTGAAAGTGGGATTATTAAAAAATGGAAACCTCCATCAGCCTATTAGATTAGGGGAATCGACAATCTCTGTGCTCAATACCTGTGCATTTGATGCATTTTTTCAGTGCTTATGTTGTGCCTTCTGTGACAGCTCCACATTTCAAAATGCTGTTCTGAAGGACAGTGAAAACCCAGTCCTGCAGCTGGTGAAAGCCATTGCCACAGATGGTGTGACCCAACAAACCTACAGAAGGAGAGCAGAGCTGCTTAGTGTAATGTTTGAAGCTGTCTCGTTGAGGTCTGCTGCGATCCAAATCGATGCGCAGTGCAATATCTCCGCTGTAATTGCTAAGACAATGAGGAACATCTCAAGTGTTTATTTTACCAAACACTGCTCCTCACAGCACTGCTACCTCAGCAAAGGGATGACAAGGGAAGTGCCATTTGTTTCTCCTGCCATCTCTGTCCTCAAAGAGTCTGGTATGGCTCATCTTGGCACGGCTGTGGAAGCAGGACTTGGCCTACCTGAGTCTACCTGCCTCAGGCCACTCTCCAATCCATCTCTGTGTCCATCAGAATTCAAAACAGAAGACAGCACCACAGGAAATGAGCTCTGTGCAGGGACAGTTACTCACAGCTACAACATTGGAGATATCGTGTGGATTGATACTAACGGGATAAGTTGAGGGACGCTTCAGGGTGTTTTGTGGGAGAAGTAAGGTTGAGATGGTTGTCAGCGCATGTTGAACCGAGGAGATTACGCGGACTATCCGTGTCTAGTGTTGGTGTCCTTGAGTGAATTAGAACCAGGATGCTGTAAAGTGTATAAGGGACGCGCAGCGCCGTTAATGGGTTTAAAAATAAATGAAAAACACTAATCAGAGGAACTATGGGAGAGAGGTAAGTATATGGAGGTGAGCGCGTTGCGCATAAGAGTTGCTGGTTTCATATATTAACACTTTGAGTGCGAACAATTTTGATTGAGTGTCAACGTTTGAGAACGCGAGGACAGCGTCTAAAGTGCTGGGTTAAACTTTGTGTGTCACCGAGCAGGGGAAGAGGAGCCAGTGATTGCGAAAACAGCGAGACGGATTCTGAAACCGAAAGCTAAGCGTGTCTGGGTGACCTAGACCTAGAAGGCGGAGTCGACCAACGTCATTTGAAGAGGTAAGTTTGTGTTTCAGAGAATGGCTGACAGCTCGGGTGCGACATCTAGTGGGAAAAGGGGATATAAACCTCTGAAGGATCAGCTTGAACAGCTTAAGAAAGCTATTCATTTGGCTTCCCCTGGAGCATTAAAATCAGCAGAGAAGGAGTGCCAAGCGATGGAGGTTGAGGTAAGCAAACTCATTACATCCCAACAGAAAGGGCTGGGTGACAAAATAGCTCTGAGCTTGGTGTTAAAAACTGAAGGAGAGAGATGTGAACAGAGATTGAAACAAGTAGAAGAGGAGTCCGAGGGACGTTCAGGGAACAGGAAAGTCAGAGGAGAAATTAAGGACCTAAAAGAAACTCATGCCAAGTGCTGTAAGTGGCTGTTCCTGTGGAGGGCAGCCTCTTCCTGGATGATGGAGGAGGAGGATGACACAGGAAAATCAGGAGACATGGTGAGTATAATGGAGTCTTTGAAACACCTGAAGGAGGAAAATAAAAAGCTAGAGGACCAAGTGAAGGATTTGACTCCGAAGGTAGAAGAGGCTAACAGATATTACACACCGAAACTATATCCTTGGGCTGCATTGACGTCTAGTGCCCCACCACCACCGTATGTCATGCCTGTAATGACCCTTGGAGGGGGACAAGTTCGTGGTCCAGACGGACAGACTGGAGTTGTCCTTGGCGGAGTACTAGACGTTGAATATACTACTACTCCCCAAACTATCCCCGAAGAAGGGACAAGGGCAGTGGAATGCCAGTCCCAAAATATGGGAGGGAGAATGATAGCCTCAGCTGCAGATGAAGGCTCGACCTCGCCTCCCAGTTTGTTGGATAGTGGAAACATGATACGGGCCGAAGTGTCTACAGTGGAACAGCCAAGGCAGGACCATTTTTGCCGAAAAAGGATAATTATACGTGTTTTAAGTTCTCCACAGATAAAGTAATATATAACGTGGGAGAAATCGACCCAAGTTGGTGCGCTGTTACCCAGACGGGAAGAACCACAAACAATATAAGTGATCCCAACACGTTTATTGGGACCTGGGCTAGAAGTGGACTTTATTACTACTGTGGGCACAAGACTCTTTTGGCTCGTGTTCCTCTGGGAAGTGTGGGGACGTGCGCGATGGTGAGACTAGGAGCACCTCTTATGCTAATTGGAAATCAGGTAAAAACCATTCCACAGCACAACACACGCACATTGGCAGCTAGACGGAAGAGACATATCCTGTCCAAGAGCGGGACTGAGGGAACACACGCTTATGACCCTAGGCTGAACTCGCCAACCTGGATTGACTCAATAGGGGTCCCCAGAGGAGTTCCAAGTGAATATAAACTCGTAGACCAAATAGCTGCCGGTTTTGAGAATCTTCCAATAATTTCTGCTCTCTTTCCAGTGACCCCGAACAAGAATGTAGACAGAATCAATTACGTTCACTATAATTTGCTGAGGCTCTCTAACCTTACCAGAGACGGCCTGGAAGGATTAGCGGAGCAGATGGGTCCGACCTCGTTAGTGGGGATCCAGAATAGAATGGCCCTTGATATGTTGTTGGTGGAAAAAGGGGGCGTTTGTGCTATGTTCGGGGACCAGTGTTGTACTTTTATCCCGAATAACACTGCTCCAGATGGGTCGGTGACGCGAGCTTTGGAGGGGCTAAAGAGTCTCTCTAGAACCATGCATGACCATTCAGGAATTGACAACCCGCTGGAGAGCTGGATGACCTCAGTGTTCGGACAGTGGAAGGGGTTTGCTCTGTCAGTTATGTTTTCTCTATCTGTATTGGTGGGTATTTTGGTGACTTGTGGTTGTTGTCTCATTCCTTGTGCCCGAAGGTTGGTAGAGAAGGTGATTGTAAAGGCAGTGGACCCTGGGGCGGTGGCCCCTATATCCATGATGCCAATGATGGATATGGAAGTAGTTGAGTGGGCTGAGGAGTGAACAACAACATATGTATCGACCTCTGGTTTGCCAGAGGTTGAAAGGGGGATTGTGGGGATGAACAAAAGTATTTTACCAGCATAATATAATCTGCAGTATGATCATTGCTTTCAAAGTCAAAGTCAAAGTCAACTTTATTTGTCAATTCTGCCACATGTACAGGACATACAGAGAATAGAAATTTCGTTACTCTCAAACCCTAGATGAAATAGCAATGAACATTTAAATATAAGAGAGTGATTAAAAAATGCAAATAAAATAATTAAAAAGTAAAAATTTAAATAAATACAATACAAATGAACAAGAAAGCTATACAATATACAATATACAGTATTCAGGTAAGGGTAAATGACATTGAGTGTAAACCAGGCAGAGTAGTGCAAATAGGCAAATAGTGCAAATGGAGATTTAGTAATGTACGGTAAGAGATAACAACAAAGTCTTATGAGATAGTGGCAGTCCAATGCTCCACAAAGTGACTGGTAACTGGTGCAGGCCAGTGAGTGAGTCAGAGTGTGTGTGTGTGTGTGTGTGTGTGTGTGTGTGTGTGTGTGTGTGTGTGTGTGTGTGTGTGTGTGTGTGTGTGTGTGTGTGTGTGTGACAGAGTTCAGTGAGACCATGGAGGAGAAGAGGGGTGAGGGGGCAGAATCGGGAGGGAGTTAAGCTTCCTGACAGCCTGATGGATGAAGCTGTCCTTCAGTCTGCTGGTCCTGGCCTGGAGACTCCGCAGTCTCCTCCCTGACAGCAGCAGCTTGAAGAAGCTTTGCATTGGGTGCGTGGGATCAGCCGCTATGCAAAGGGCTTTTTTAGTGAGACGGGTGCTGTAAATGTCCTGGAGGGAGGGGAGAGAGACACCAATGATCCTCTCTGCAGCTCTCACTATGCGTTGGAGGGTTCTATGACAGGACGCATTGCAGGCTCCAAACCACACAGTGATGCAGCTCGACAGGATGCTCTCGATGGTGCCTCTGTAGAAAGTGTACATGATGGGGGCTGGTGCTCCTGCTCTTCTTAGTTTGCGGAGAAAGACATTAACAATGTAACAGATAGCTTTAAGATGGCCTTAAGATGTTTATGCATACGGTTATCATATTAACTTTGTATTTCAGATGCAGTTATAACTATTTTATACACATTGCATATCTGTGCTTATTTTGAGTTGATGTTTGGTTCATTAAGGGTCTTAAGCTTCACTGGCGTGATTGTCCAGGTGATACATGCTGAGGGAAATTAGAACATAGAAGGAATTGCAATACAGGCTTACAAAACACTTATATCAGGTCATTTTCATATTAAGCTTTTAGTAAGAGGTTCTTGATTAAAACATTTATTTAGTAGATGACATATGCATAGTTTCAGTTAGGTTAGTGCACATAAGGATGAGCCTCTGTTCTGGTGAAAGGTCAGAAGTGCAACAGGTGAATTGAGAGAGAGCATTTAAGGACGAGACACAGACAGTTAGTAGGTGAGAGGTGACATAGAGGCTGAAGTGAGGTCGTGACATATACACACACACACACATTAGTTAGACTTATTTATAGGAAAGAGGTTAGTCATGTCTGGTTGTAACTGCGAAAGTGTCTCTGTAAACGAGGAACCGTTCCTTGTTGTCTCGGCAAAAAGGGGAACAATTCACTTCAAGACAAAAACTGAAAGGTTGACCGGAAGTACCGGCTATGAAAATAGAAGATGATGTTCTTTCGAACTATGTTAAAAGTCATTGTGGTTTTGAGCTGATCTATGTATAAAATGTATCTGTGACGTATGAAGGGGCATCATTAATCAAACCCTGATGCTATAAAATAATTGTTTGTGCTTTGATTAAGTTGAAGATTAATTCTTGTCTGCGTACAGATTATTCTTCCCACGCGTGTATTCATTAAAATCATCGTTTGACTTCACCCGGCCGGATCAGTGTGGTTATTCTTCGATCACCTCTTGTACCCTTCCTCAATATTGAACCCTTAACATGACCTTGCAAACCAAACAGAATTTCCACTGAATGAATTTCCCTCCAACCTGGTTCTCCAAGGAAAGTCGTTCACTTTGAGGGCATTAATTGCTTTCCATGGAAAGATGACCACTGATGGTTTGGGGCATTACACTGCATACTGCAGGAGAGCTCCATGTGTGTGGGAGTGCTATGATGACCTGGGAAATGGAGTGACAGGAGCATCTGAAAAGAAAAAAATACAACCCCATGCTGTGTTATACACAGTATAATGAGTGCTGCCTGCATTTTTCTGTTTTATTTGGTTCATTACAGTTACATGTGTTCAAATGGCTAGTGTGTGTTATCAGTAAGTTCAGTTTTGCACATAAAGTTAAAGTTCTAAATTAAAAATCTTTTAACACTCTTTTCTTTGTCAGTCTGATGTATATTTGCTTTTACACACCCAGTCACCTTCACCCGTAGCCTTGAAAGTAACCGTTCCAGTTTTTGTCAATAATTTTTCCGTATTTGTTTTGTGTTTACCTGGTGGCTTAAGTCAGGGGTCAGCATCCTTTTCATTTCAAAGGGCCCCTTTCCCCCCTGCTGCTACAAAACCTGTCTAGAGCCTAAAAAAAGAAAGAGCCTATAAATATCTAGAAAATGAGTTGTTGTATCGTGTAAGCTATGGAAATGTAAATAAAAATGCTTATTTTTAGATTTGATAAGACAATGAATCATCAAAGCTTTATAACGGAAAAAAGTATTTGTTAAAATGAAGCCAGCTACGTGAGTCCTTTCCATAATAATTGAAAATTAGGAAAGATGGCCAACCAACTTGAAAATTACAGTAAACAGATTTGAACCTAAGAAACATTAAATCACTTTTAAAAGCCTTGTACATTCAGTGAATAGTCAATGCAGATATTTCATTTAAAAAAAAACTGTTAACAGAACCCTTTCTTGTTGTCTTTATAATAAAAAAATGACTTACTTGGTCTTGTAAGAGCCACAGTGGAGGGGCCGGAGAGCCACATGTTGCTTTAGAGCCGCAGGTTGAAGATCCCTCGCCTAGGTGCTGTGGAATATTCAGTTTTCTACACGTAGGTAACAACCTATCAAAGCAAACACTTCATTTTTTCTGAGACAGCTACATAATAATAATGAACATATATAATTCAAAACAAAATCATAGAGGCCAACTGGGTATGTAAAAAATAATAATAATTTAGGTAAACGTGAATCACTTCACATGAAACTCAGTTTTGCCACAGAAAAAATAAAAACTTTAGCCTACCTTGTGTACGTTTCTGCACTAGTAACAAAAGAAATATCGACCTTTCCGCTGAATAAATTGTGTTACTAAAGTGTAAACTAATAAAAGTTAATATGCAGCAAGCCTAGAAAAAGGGCAAAACTCCACAGCTGCTGAAACTCACTGCCACAGACACTGGTGTTATACAGTGTAGGCTGTAATAATTAAAATCATTATATCTCAGATACTGTAGCAGCACAAACGCTAATTTTACCTGCACAAATCAGCACAAACGTAGCACTAAAAAAGTAGACCATTTTGGTTTGTTTTGGAGCAGTCTGGGGGGATGGTGACCTTTGAATGACCTATAAAATAATGTTTAATATCTC
Organism: Rhamphochromis sp. 'chilingali'; assembly: GCF_963969265.1. Classification (NCBI taxonomy): domain Eukaryota; kingdom Metazoa; phylum Chordata; class Actinopteri; order Cichliformes; family Cichlidae; genus Rhamphochromis; species Rhamphochromis sp. 'chilingali'. The sequence goes on along the minus strand of NC_137929.1, from coordinate 48,874,420 downwards.
AAAAACCGTAGCAGCACAAACACTCATTTTACCTTCACAAATCTGCACAAACGTAGCACTAACCGCTCCGCCTATTTGCCTTTACGTTTCAAGTGGGTGGGGGGTCAGCTTCACTCTGCTAGCGATTGATGATCGGGAGCTGGTCGTGAGGTGTCAATCGCTTCTCGTTACCCCACGTATACTACACGATGCACGACGCATGATGAAGGCCAAAATCGGGCCGATCACCAAATCGGTCGCACGACTCAAAAATCGTCTCAAAATGGGCCAAAATCGCACAGTGTGAGCCCCTGTGCGATTTTTGGGCACAGTGTAAAATGGGCCAAAATGGGCCAAAATCGCACGCGATTTTTGGCCCATTTTGAGACGATTTTTGAGTCGTGCGACCGATTTGGTGATCGGCTCGATTTTGGCCTTCATCGTGCGTCGTGTAGTATACGTGGGGTAACGAGAAGCGATTAACACCTCACGACCAGCTCCCGATCATCAATCGCTCGTGACGTGTCACCGCAGCTGCTCACGCGCAAACACATAAACGTCGGTGAAAAAGACTGAGCAGCACGGCTGTGCAGCGTGTGATCTGGACACAAGCAATGGAGGCACAACTTGTAGAACTTTGGAAAGCTCATCCGAGCCTTTTCGATGTGGCATCACAAAATTATCACGACCACAAAAACCGTGAAAATAGTTGGATTTACATTGCTGCTCAATCACAGCTGCCTGATCAATGTTTTTCATTAGCAATTTAGCAAAGTTGATGGTGGTGGTGTGTCTGTGTGAGTGAAAGACACACAGAGAGCGAGCGACAGATTTTCTGTTATAACCTTCATTTTATGGAGGCACAGTGTGAGCACTCAGGTCGCATCAGAGCATCGGGCGGTATAGTGTGAGACCCTGTGTAACAGAGTCATAAATCACATTGTTATAATTACACAAAATGTGTTCTAAACCCCCAAACTGCTCCTTTTATACCTGACTTTTAGGACCTCCAAGCCTGTAGTTGTGTTCATTATCAGTTAGAGCCCCTCCTCATTCTTTTCTTCTTCTTCTTTGGTGCAATACTATAAATACAGTGTACCCCTTTTCCTACAATTCCCCTGTGGGAGAGGTGGGTGTCATTTCTTTCCAACACCTTGAAACACACATAATTCATATTTAGCCACCCTGATGTTTATGATTGCGATGTTAGTTCAGTTATTGTCATTATTAAGCCTGTTTTTGTAAGATGTTATAAGTGTGTAGTATGTGTGTATCATAAATGTGTTTTAGGCGCCATAAATGCTAGCATGAATATATACTCTGTTAGAGATTTTCTACATTATACAATATAACCAAATCTCTATAATACAATATAATCAAGTGTGCCTTATATTTTGTGTGTTCATATATTTTCACATAACCAAGCTAAGTGTTAAAGAGAACATAATGCATTCCTTTCCTCAGTGTGTGATGTCAGATAAGCATGATATACTTCTGCATTGTTATTTTCAGTGTATGTGTGCAAGGTCAGATAAGCTGAGATAATGCCTGACCTCTCCCTTTTCAGTTAAAAGAGGAAGTACTATGTAACTTACTTTCACTATAAATAAAGCAAGCAAGCCTGCACTCGGTGTGTGTGTCTTCTCAGAGGCATTCACCCGTGCGCACGTTTCTAATACTCTCTGATAGTGATGTGCGATACCACTGATTTCCTTTCCGATCCGATACCAAGTAATATTCAGGGTGGTATCGACGATACTGATCCGATACCGATACTTTGTACAAAACGGATTTTATTTATTGTATCTCAAATTATAGCGTCATAATGATTACAGGACATCAGAATACCTTCTTCTTATCACTTAATAATGCAGAGTTCATCATATAGAAATAAAAAAACTAAAGTTGTGTGCTATTTGAACACCTTGCCTGCCTGGAGGACTAAAGGACTCCGTGAGAGACTCTCACCCTAGCAGCACCTGTCCCTCTCCTCCTCTTCAGTTCGCCTCAACATACGCTCGTCATATTTTGTGATATGATTTACTCTGAGGTGTTTGACAAGGTTAGTGATGTTGCCACAACCATACATGCCAACCCTCCCGATTTTTCCGGGAGAATCCCACCTTTCTCCAGATTTTCCACCCGGACAACAAAGTTGAAAAACCATATCGCAGAATTCATAGCGCGGCCCAGCCAATTCCAATTTCCAACAATGACGGCAGCGACTTAGTTTTAATATCACTCTTATTTCTCTTTCTGGGTCGCAAAAAAACTTTTAACATATTTTCAGGTGAGAATGTAGCTGTGTAAACTTCAAATATCTGAGCCGACCGACACATCGTCTTCAAACCCCCGCGGTCTTTCACCACTCGGGTTAAACATGATGTACAAGTCACTTTGATAACTTAAAAATGTTCTTGTTTGGCTTTTTCAGTGTTTTATTTGTTCGTGAGTAAATCGGTTTGGCTGAGATTAAAGTTATTAGATTAGATTAAATTAAATTAAACTTTATTATTCCCTCGGGAGGGTTCCTCCGGGGTTTTCACACAGCTGAATAAACGTCAAACAGAAAACTGATTAAACAGAAGAGTTTACGTCAGTGTCCGGTTATATTTTAGACAGCAAGGAGCAGACGGCAGAGTTTCACTCCACCGAGGGAGCTCGTGACGTACTACCCGGCTTTCTTTAGACCGCGAAGGCCGGTCCTCAGGTGGAAGCAGCCTCTGAATTTGGACACCCCCGCTGTTTCCGGGCCGGCCAATAATAACGGTGACATTTAACGTATTTTATCCGATAAATAAACCCTGTAAAATATATTTATCCGCCCAAACAGCCCTTTTGAATGTCTCCCTAATTCTGAGGTCTCAAGGTTGGCAAGTATGGCCACAACACCTCACTTTTTTTGCCACATTTATTGCAAACCACGGCTCAGCTGTTTGTGGAGGTAAAATACATCCGCACAATTACGCTCAGCCATTGTTGTGAGTGCGCACGCCAAGGGGCTGCGAGACATTTATACAGCCGTATTTCGCACATGACTATGAAAGGCGGAAGAGGAAGTAGTTCCTTTGAATGTAGGCAATCCGAATGTTATAGTTTCTTTCCACTGTGTTCCTATTAATGATAAACTACAAATTTACTCTAAATTACTAAAATATCGATATTTTAATGTGAGAATCGATTCTAGAACATAAATGATTGGTATCGGAGGAATCGATATTTCAGGATCGATCCGCACATCACTACTCTCTGAGTCGGTCTACAGTGTCTCATTTCTCTTACTTGTGTTTGCACAAATGTCAACCCCTGACATACTCCTTGCTAGCTTGGGAGCTGTGGTGGGTTGAGCTAACCCTCTTCCCCACCGTTTGTATTTGGTCTAGGAGCTGGAGTGGGCAAGTTATTTACTTGGATGTCTTTCTTTCTTTTACCTTTTTTATCAGGTATGTCGGATTTCATGTTGTTGTTTTTGTTTTATCTTATGTCAAATATGTTACGTGTAAATGCATATTTTATGTTTAATGTAAAAATAAATGCCGCCCTTTTCCTACAATTCCCCTGTGGGAGAGGAGCTGGAGTGGGCAAATTATTTACTTGGAGGTCTTTCTTTCTTTTACCTTTTTTATCAGACACAACGCAGAATCACACCGGTTACACCTGCATCGTGACCTACCAACTTCTAACCCCTGCGAGTCAATCGTGCAGTTTGAAAATCGCACAGTGTATGTCCAGCTTTAGGTGTACTGTCGTCCGAGACTTGCACTGCAGTGTCGGCGTTTGTTTCCCCGTTGGCCATGCTTCTTGTTGTGGTCATCTGTTGTCTTCCGGTATTTTCTCCACAAGCGACCCTTCCTCGACCAATGAGATGAGCGGTAATCTGAATTGTCATAAGTGTGCTGTCAGCTCATTGGTCACAAAGCAGGAGAGGGGCTGGGAATTATGTTTTCAAACAAAGCGTTAATTCCATAAACATTTATAGACTACTTTTGATTCTCACTGTATTACGGGACAAAGTGCGTCCCTTATTAGCTCAATACGGGACGTGTACTTTTGTTTCGAAATACGGGATGATTCCGTATTTTAAGGGACGGTTGGCAACCCTAGTTACAAGGCTCAGCCCCTGCCGGCATTTGGAAAATCGGACCATTCCGCCATCTTCCTCATGCCTGCCTACAAACAAAGGCTAAAGCAGCAACCACCAATCAGGAGGGAGGTCGCTCGCTGGACGGACCAATCAGTGGCCGCGCTGCAGGACGCACTGGATGACGCAGACTGGGACATGTTTCGGCGCAGCTCTGATGACATCAACATGTTTACGGAAGCGGTTGTGGGATTTATCGGGAAACTAGCGGACGACACAGCAGAAAGAACTATCATCCGAACGTTTCCCAACCAGAAGCCGTGGGTGGATAAAAACATCCGCGACGCTCTGACATCACGCACCGCTGCCTACAATGAAGGGCTTGTCTCCGGTAATATGGACCTATACAAGGCTGCGTCCTACAACGTGCGCAGCGCGGTCCGAAAGGCAAAGCGGAGCTACGGGGAAAAACTAGAGTCACAGCTACGACAGTGCGACTCTAGGAGCCTGTGGAAAGGACTGCGGACTATAACGGACTATAAACGACCAGCTTCTTCAATGATGAATGCAGATGCTTCACTGGCTGATGAGCTGAACACGTTTTATGCTCGCTTCGACGCCGCAGCAATTAAAACAACAAACGGCTGCGCGCGCTCGGAGTGCACCAGTGAAGAAAATGCATTCGTCATCACAGAGCATGCCGTGAGGAACACCTTCAGGAGGGTGAACACCAGGAAGGCAGCAGGACCAGATGCAATCCCTGGCCGCGTCCTTAGAGCCTGCGCTGATCAACTAGCACCGGTGTTCACAGAGATCTTCAACCTCTCCCTGGCCCAAGCTGTGGTTCCCACGTGCTTCAAACAGTCCATTATTGTCCCTGTTCCAAAGAAACAACAGCCCACTTGCCACAATGACTACCGTCCAGTAGCACTGACTTCAATTGTGATGAAGTGTTTTGAAAGACTGATGAGAGATCACATCACTTCTTCACTTCCTGCCACCATCGACTCACTTCAGTTTGCTTACCGGACTAATCGTTCCACAGACGATGCCATATCTCACCTGCTCCACACATCCCTGAGTCACCTGGACACTGGCAGAGGGAATTATGTTAGGATGCTGTTCGTGGACTACAGTTCAGCATTCAACACAATAATTCCCTCTAAGCTTTTCACCAAGTTGACGGATCTAGGACTCAGCTCATCACTGTGTCAGTGGATCCTCAACTTCCTCACAGACAGACCCCAATCAGTGAGGGTGGGAAAACAAGTCTCCCCCTCCATCTCACTCAGCACTGGAGTGCCTCAGGGCTGTGTTTTAAGCCCCCTGCTGTACTCACTGTACACTTATGACTGTGTAGCCACATCCGACACCACCTCCATTGTCAAGTTTGCTGACAACACTGCTGTTGTGGGCCTGATCTCCGACAACATCGAGACGGCCTACCTGGAGGAGATTAGGAACCTGGAGACCTGGTGCCAGGAGAATAACCTCCTCCTAAACATCAGCAAGACTAAGGAGCTGATCGTGGACTTCACTACAAAGCAGGCAAGGAATTACAAACCCCTCATCATCAGTGGCACGCCAGTGGAGAGAGTGGACAGTTTCCGATACCTGGGTGTCCACATCACTCAGGGCCTGTCATGGTCCTGTCACATCAACACCCTGGTTAAGAAAGCTCGTCAGCGTCTCTTCTTCCTCAGAAGACTTAGAGACTTCCATCTGCCACTGAAGGTGCTCAAGAACTTCTACTCCTGCACCATCGAGAGCGTCCTGACGGCAAACATCTGCACCTGGTTTGGGAACAGCACCAAGCAGGACAGACGAGATCTGCAAAGGGTGGTGCGCTCGGCAGAACGCATCATTCAATCAGAGCTCCCTGACCTGCTGTCCATCTACACCAAGCGGTGCAAGTCCAAAGCTAGGAAGATTATGATGGACCTCTCCCATCCCAACAATGGACTCTTCTCACTGTTGAGGTCTGGGAAGCGCTTCCGCTCCCTTAAGGCCAAAACAGAGAGAATGAGGAGGAGCTTCTTCCCCCAGGCTATTCGTGGCCTGAACCAGGTGTAGGACTGGACTCTCCCACACACGTCACTATAAGACTGGACTCTCACACACGTCACCACACGCACCACCACACATTTCCTATAATCCTATAATTTATAATCCTTATCTTTATAATCTCTTCTGCTATTTGCACATTCTTTACTGTAAATTCCCAAGTTAATTTGTAAATTTTTGTAGCAAACTGTAAATTGTAAATATTGTAAAACTTTTCTTCTGTCATTTAATGGTCGGGCATTGTACAGCTACAAGCATTTCACCCCCATGTCATACTGTGTATGGTTGTGTGTGTGTGACAAATAAAATTAAAATTTGAATTTGTGTCACCAAAAACGTGTGTAAAATAAAAAATTTGACACACATTTTGTTTAAATAATTACAAACAATTAAACAATTTTAATTACTTTATTGTACATATTTGGCACATTTTAGAAAAAAAATCAGGTTAAATGAAATATGTGGACATGAAATGAAGCCGCAAAAAGAGAATCACCCATAGATTACTGTACTAAATTCAGTAACTATATTAGACTTACAATTTTATGGTTACTTGTGTTGCAAAGGTCCCTCAGTCACACGGGATGTGTGGTTCTTGCTACAATCAGCTGATTGCAGGTTGTGTGTAGGGAAGACAGTGTCTACAGGTTTGAGGAGCGGAGGTATGGGAATTATTTTTGTTTTTATTGCACATAAGGACAAGAGCATAATGGTAAATTACAGACTGGATCAATGACACAAACAACAGATCATGCTGCTAACAGAACTTTAACTCTTCCTCTGTACAGACAGCATGCCAACACAAAGCTAGTCAAGAACCCAGAGTGATGATAAAGCCGAGCGCATGCCGATCCAGATCCTCATCTTCAACAGGTAGTCAGGTTTGCAGCCTCCATTTCTACCTGTTCATGTTTCCACAGCAGAGTCACTGTGGTGATTCCTCTGAAGTCTTGTTGGGATGGTATCAGCTTTGCTTTGTGTTCATGTGTAAACACCAAGACAGAGATCTTGTGTGTCCTCATTAGGATAGGGATTTGTGTTGATGTGTGGGACTGTAGCTTTAGGTATATATTGTTAACTGGTGGTTATATGACAATGCATTTCAGATCATGTTACAGAGTAGTGCAAAAGTAAGGGAACAAGCATTGTAACAAATTTATTTCTCTGGCGAGCACTTAAGTAACGTACTGCATTAATGTGTTACACATTTCTTTCTTTGAGTATCTAAAAAGTGGCTCTTTGAAGCAGACGTCCAACCTGGATCTGCTATGTCCATCGATCCAGATTTTAAGTGATCTTCACAAATACCAAACATGTAAATTTAATGTAAAAAAAAAAAAAAAAAAAGAAAAAGAAAAGAAGAAGAAAAAAAAAAAAAGAGAAAGCTCAGATCCACTCCACAGCAGATGAAAATAATCACAGCAGGATGACTGTGAGAGGAAAACCAACCTCTTAATCATCCAGTACTCAGTTATCATGACCACAGACACCTCAAAGACGTCATCAAACCACCAGCATAATCGGAGTTAATTTTATTCTGTTCAGTTTTTCTCAACAACACTGGATCAGATTCATGTGCGTGTCCGTGGGAGCACCAGCACTCCCTGTAGCATCGACAGGTTGAAGGTTTCCAGTTCCAAACCTCCAACCTGTTTAACAGAGCGGCAGCAAACAGCAGTTTCATTCTTTGTTTTCCCGCATCAGCCGTTTCAGGATTTCCCTTGTCACAAAAGTGAAATGTAGTTTTTAGGCACAATCCCATGCTTCCCGCCCACAACGCCCATAATCCACTGCTCATCCACAGCCTCCACCTGTGTGATAATGTCACCGACCTGCACAGAAACACAAAGAAAGAGAGAGAGAGAGAGAGAGCAGACATGTTATTAACCCACCCAAAAAAAAAATCAACACCTAAAAGTAAACACAGGAAATCTGACAGGGTATTTTATTTATATCTGTAAGGATTTATCAGTGATATATTGTTTTCTGTAGTTTTTCTTGTGTACACCACCAGAGTGGATTTGAAATCAACCAGTCAAGATGTGATTGAAGTGCAGTCTTTCAGCCTTAATTTAAGGCGCTTAACAAAAACACTGGATTAACAACTGTTTTTATACTTTTTCTTTTTTTAAGCCAATTTTCTGAGGCTTAAAAATACCTGAATAGTTAACTGATAGTTTCATGACCAGGTGAGTCCTGTTCTCTCATTATCCAAGGAGAAACTCGTCAGATTACTGGAACTGTCAACATGAAGTCTACAGAGGTATTAATGCCAGTGAAGAGGGGATTATGTATAAAATCAGCACTTTGAACGTGTACAGAGGAGAGACAACAGTGTGTTTGTGTCCAAATACTTATGGCTCCTCACACACCTTCAGTGTGAGCTCATCCTCGCTTTCTGCTGTGAAGTCAAACAGAGCTTTGGCCATTCCTTTAGCCACAGGCTGCTGGCCTGTGATTGGCTGAGCTGGAGAAGAAAAAAAGTTTGATACAGTTTGCGTGTTTATTTGTGTATTTTTGTCGTTTGACAATCTCTCTCTGACCCACACATGCCAGACTTTTGTACCTTTGCAGGGCTGTGTAAAGGCCACGGGGTAAAGCCCCTCTCTCCCTTCCACTCTTCCTCTCCTCCACTCTGTGTCGATGTGCTCCGTCACTTGGATCAGCGCCCCCTTGTGGAAGGACAGATCCTCTGGGGTCTGACCGGGGAAGTCAAACAGAGCTACAGCCCACTCCTCAGTCTGCACAGTTTAACAAATCAATACTGAGAGAATCACTTACATTTTAACTCAACCATAAATTAAATTATATAATAAAACAGAATATAAAAAGAGCTTCTTGCATTATTTTAAAAATCTAAATAAGTGGTTCTTAAAAGTTCGAAAAAATTAAGACCAAACCACATCAACACTGTGGATTATATTCTTATTACATTGATTTTTAAAGAATCTCTGCAGACAAATTCAGCCTTTATTCTAATCTCAGTGCAGCTCCTACAAGCAAATATAAAGTTTTCAATCCAGCTGCTGATTAAAGTGAATAAAACTTGTTGCAAAGCACTCGACAGCAGTGAGACGCTTTTCTTCTTCTCTGACATGTTTTCTTTACAGCCCAGGTTTTACTGCACATGGAAAAATAACTGCCCCTCCTTGAATCGCTACCTTATCGTGGTGGAGGGGTTTGCGTGTCCCAGGGATCCCAGGGGCTATGTTGTCTGGGGGCTTTCGCCCCCTGGTAGGGTCTCCCATGGCAAACTGGCCCTGGGTGAGGGACCAGACAAAGAGCGATTCATAAGACCCTTATGAAAAGGACACCGAGGGAACAGTTTACCCTGCCCGGGATAGGGTTACCGGGGCCCTGCCCTGGAGCCAGGCCCGGGGAGGGTGCCCGAGGGCGAGCGTCTGGTGGCCGGGCCTTAGTCCATGGTCCATGGGCACTGCCCGAAGAGGAGACATGGGCCCATCCTCCCGCAGGCCCACCACCCGTAGGAGGCGCCATAGGGGTCGGGTGCATTGTGTGCCGGGTGGCGGCCAGGAGCGGAGGCCCTGGCGGACTGACCCCCGGCTGCCAAGACTGGCAATAGGGACATGGAATGTCACCTCTCTGGTGGGGAAGGAGCCTGAGTTAGTGCGTGAGGTTGAGAGGTACCTAGATATAGTCGGGCTCACCTCTACACATGACTTGGGCTCTGGAACCAGTCTCCTGGAGAGGGGCTGGACTCTGTCTCAGTCTGGAGTTGCCCCTGGTGAGAGGCGGCGGGCTGGGGTGGGTATTCTAATATCCCCTCGGCTTGCTGCCGGTACGTTGGGGTTTTTCCCGGTGGACGAGAGGGTTTGTTCCCTGCGCCTTAGGGTCGGGAAACGGGTCCTGACTGTCATCTGCGCTTATGCGCCGAGTGGCAGTTCAGAGTACCAAGCCTTCTTAGAGTCCCTGGGGGGGGGGGGGGGTGCTGGAGGGTGCTCCACCTGGAGACTCTGTTGTCCTGCTGGGAGACTTCAATGCTCACATGGGTGACGACAGCGAGACCTGGAGGGCGTGATTGGGAGGAACGGCCTCCCTGATCTGAACCCGAGCGGTGCTTTGTTATTGGACTTCTGTGCTAATCACAGTTTGGCCATAACGAACACCCTGTTCGAACATAAGAGTGTCCATAAGTGCACGTGGCACCAGGACGCTCTAGGCCGTAGGTCGATGATCGATTTTGTAATCGTATCAGCAGACCTGCGGCCATATGTTCTGGACACTCTGGTAAAGAGAGGGGCTGAGCTGTCAACTGATCACCACCTGGTGGTGAGTTGGATCAGGTGGCGGAGGAGGACGCTGGACAGACCTGGTGCACCTAAACGCGTAGTGAGGGTGCGCTGGGAACGTCTAGCAGAGGCCCCAGTCCGCGAGATCTTCAACGCACACCTCCGGCAGAGCTTCAACAGCATTCCGAGGGAGACTGGGGACATTGAGTCCGAATGGACCATGTTCAGCGCCTCCATTGCCGAAGCTGCTGCATTGAGCTGCGGCCGCAAGGTGGTTGGTGCCTGCCGTGGTGGTAATCCCCGAACCAAATGGTGGACACCAGAGGTGAAGGGAGCCACCAGGCTGAAGAAGGAGTCCTATTGGGCTTGGTTAGCCTGTGGGACTCCGGAGGCAGCCGACAGGTATCGACAGGCCAAGCGGAATGCGGCTCAGGCAGTGGCTGAAGCAAAAACTCGGGTGTAGGAGGAGTTCGGAGAGGCCATGGAAAAAGACTTTCGGACTGCCTCGAAGAGATTCTGGCAAACCGTCAGACGTCTCAGGAGGGGAAAGCGGTGCTCTACCTGCACTGTGTATAGTGCTGGCGGAGCGCTGCTGACGTCGACTGAGAAAATTGTCAGGCGGTGGAAGGAATACTTCGAGGACCTCCTTAATCCCACTGACACGTCTTCCGAGGAGGAAGCAGAGTCTGGGGATGAGGGGAATGACCCGCCAATTTCCGGGGGCGAGGTCACTGAGGCAGTTAAACAACTCCTTGGTGGCAGAGCCCCTGGTGTTGATGAGGTCCGCCCCGAGTTCCTGAAGGCTCTGGACATTGTAGGGCTGTCCTGGTTGACACGCCTCTGCAATGTTGCGTGGAGATCAGGGGCAGTACCTGTGGACTGGCAGACCGGGGTGGTGGTCCCCATCTTTAAGAAGGGGGACCGGAGGGTGTGTTCCAACTACAGGGGGATCACACTCCTCAGCCTCCCTGGGAAAGTCTATGCCAGGGTGCTGGAAAGGAGAGTTCGTCCGTTAGTCGAACCTCGGATACAGGAGGAACAATGCGGTTTTCGTCCTGGTCGCGGAACACTGGACCAGCTCTTTATCCTCTCCAGGATACTTGAGGGTGCATGGGAGTTTGCCCAACCAGTCTACATGTGTTTTGTGGACTTGGAGAAGGCATTCGACCGTGTCCCTCGGGGTGTCCTGTGGGAGGTGTTGCGGGAATATGGGGTGTCTGGCCCATTGCTACGAGCCATTCGATTCCTATACAACCGTTGCGAGAGCTTGGTTCGCATTGCCGGCAATAAGTCGGACTCGTTCCCGGTGGGTGATGGGCTCCGCCAGGGCTGCCCTTTGTCTCCAGTTCTGTTCATAATTTTTATGGACATGATTTCTAGGCGCAGCCAAGTGGCGGAGGGCTTTCGCTTTGGTGGCCTCAGAATCTCATCTCTGATTTTTGTAGATGATGTGGTTCTGTTGGCTTCATCGGGTGAGGGCCTCCAGCTCGCACTGGAATGGTTCGCAGCCGAGTGTGAAGCAGCGGGAATGAGGATCAGCACCTCCAAATCTGAGGCCAAGGTTCTCAGCCGGAAAAGGGTGGAGTGCCCACTCCGGGTCGAGGCAAGGCAAGGCAAGGCAAGTTTATTTGTATAGCACAATTCAACAACAAGGTGATTCAAAGTGCTTTACAGAGACATTAGAAACAAGAACAAATAAAAAGCATGATTTAAAATTCGAGGATGAGTTCCTGCCCCAAGTGGAGGAGTTCAAGTATCTCGGGGTCTTGTTCGCGAGTGATGGGAGAAGGGAGCCGGAGATCGACAGACGGATTGGGGCTGCAGCTGCAGTAATGCGGACGCTGCACCGGTCCGTCGTGGTGAAGAGGGAGCTGAGTGTAAAACCGAAGCTCTCAATTAACCGGTCGATTTACGTCCCTACCCTCACCTATGGCCACGAGCTGTGGGTAGTGACCGAAAGAACGAGATCGCGGATACAAGCGGCAGAAATGAGCTTCCTCCGAAGGGTGGCTGGCCTCTCCCTTAGAGATAGGGTGAGAAGTTGGGCCATCCGGGAGGGGCTCAGAGTAGAGCAGCTGCTGCTCCACATCGAAAGGAGCCAGCTGAGGTGGTTTGGGCATCTGACAAGGATGCCCCCTGGGCGCCTCCTGGGTGAGGTGTTCCAGGCATGTCCCACCGGGAGGAGGCCCCGGGGCAGACCCAGGACACGCTGTAGAGATTATATCTCTCGGCTGGCCTGGGAACGCCTTGGTATTCCCCCGGATAAGCTGGAGGAGGTGGCTGGGGAGAGGGAGGTCTGGGCCTCTTTGCTTAGGCTGCTGCCCCCGCGACCCAGCCCCGGATAAAGCGGATGAAGATGGATGGATGGATGGATGGATGGATAAATAACTGAGGGGAGAACATGTTTGTCCATCGTGTTGACTGTTTACCTGAAGCCTTTGTTACTTATAACATTTATAATCACTATATCAGCAAACATGCACAGAAATGCATAAGAAAACATGTTAATCAGGGAGGTTATTCTAAAGATTTGGGACGTCCACCAAAGGCTCTGCCACCGTGTTTATTAGACACTTTTCTTTGGCTGAATGTGATTATGCTGCATCTTAGTGAGCTGGATGTTTCACAGACGTGATGAACAGGCTCGCTTTGATGGGCATCTGAGCTAATGCTGGGAAATTACTTTTGCAATGATTTTTAGGTTAGTGTTGTGTTTTCAGGTCGCTGAATAGATTAGATGTGTGTCTTTGCGGTGCAGGCACAACTTTACAGCACTCTTTGCTTCCGATTGGCCTGAATCCAAAGTATTTTCAAACAGCAGGCGCAGACACGTCAGACATTTATTTGGCTCCGCTTGATTGTCTTTTTCAATATTGCTCAATCAGGTTCGTTAAATTAATTGTGCAGTTCTAATAAGAAACATGCTCATTAATTGCTGTTTAACCCTTTAGAGCCGATCGGAGCGGGAACGCTCTGTTATGCGTAACTATTTTTAAATCCCGGTAGCACTGCAACCACGTAAGCTAGCGCAAAAATTTTTTTTGCATATGAAACCGGAGGAGTTGTACTTACATATTGTGCCATCAGCTTGTCCTAGGTCACGGTTTCCTTCCACATAAAGCTTTGCAAAAACTGCATAAAAAGCGCTTGCAGGAACAAAAACATAATATTCCAGAAACACGCTTTGCCGGTCCGATCAGCTGTTCATAACACTTCCTACGTTGGAATAGACATCAGCGCGAACTTTTGCATTTCCGCCATTACCTGGCCGAAACCGGAAGTGACGTCATTTTCGCGGAAATGTAGTCTTTTTTGCGATCAGGGCCTCAGGGCCTATACTGCTCTTTTTAAAAGTTATCTTTGACTTTATGACTTTCTGTGTCGTTTCTGGGATGCTTAGGACTCATATTGCACTGCTGGAAATAGTTTATTTTGATGCATATGCTGCTTTTTTGCAAATTTGCAGTATAATATTTATTTTCGTTTTTCCAGCAGTGTATAAAAATTGGTGTATTTCAAAAATTAAACTATGAAGACACTCAAAATAAATTTCCTGTGGTGGGAAACTATTTTGTGCAACTTTTTTGTATTTACAGTTTTGAGGGATAAGCCTCTTAAATTTCTCTAACTACAAATATATGTTAAAAAATCAAAAACGATTTTCAATTTTTTTGTAGTTTATTGCACTTTTTTGCAATTTATGTAATTACTATGCACTTAATGAATACATATTATTAAAATCTGGGCTATAATGGTTGTATTGATGTATAGCAACTTGAAATGCTCCCAAAAATGGCTCCACAGCATGTAAAAATATAATATAAGCTCTGGCGGACTTGGTTCTATGGTAGGTCTTAAAGGGTTAATAAAATAACAATAGAAAATGAAAATTCACTCACCTCTGAGTTTGAGCCCTGTGAAGTCTTTATTCCTGCAGATGATACGTGAAAGAGCATCATTACATTCACGTCCAAAGCAGAGAACATTTCTCTCTTGTTTCTCCTGCAGTTTTAAAATGGTCACAAGGAGGTGCGAGAAGACTGATTGTTGTGCATAAATGGAAAAAAAAAGTTTACTTCCAGCATATTCTAGTTCAGTCATTTAAAACCTGTTTTTTAGAACAACTTTATCTTTGAGTTTATCTTCCCCATGAGAACAGGCATGACCGTCTTTTTTGTTTCTTAAACAGTGCAAACAGAGAAGCTGTTGTAGCTTGTTAGCAGTGTTACACCATCACTTTGATTTATTTATGTAATTGCTCCAAAATGTGAAGATAAAACCAGCACAAACAGATCTTCAGAAGCATGCATACTGCAGATATAAAATGTTGGTGTTCATCAACAAGGTTTTGTCCAAATCACCAGGACTGTGATAGAAATGTTTTACCTCTTTAAGTGTTAATTTTGCCATCATATAACAGGGTCATTGCAGAGTCATGCAGACGGAAGAAGGAAACCCAGAAAATGTGTGAAATTACCAGCATTTTAAGAAACCAGACACTAAGATTCACAACTTCTTTTAAAGCAAAGGTGACATTTAAAGCTTTTTAAACCTCTAAGCAACCTTGGATTTACAAAACAAAAAACCCCCAAAAACTTTTGTTAGCAGTTGTCCACAGCAGTGACGCATAGAGATGTAGAGATGATGATAATGCAGCCTTCAGCTCACCGGAGTTTTCTGTCATTGCCGTGTCCGTCAGTGCCGGTTTGTCAGTTTCCCCCAGTTCAGTCACTGACGTTGGGAGGGGCTCCACCACCTCTGTGAAGTTCAAGGGGAATTTACCAATTCGGCCGTGGATTTGGCCCCGCCCCCATTCCTGCCCGATGAGCTCCAGGAGACCAATGACATCACCCTGGGAAAAGGTGAGCTCGTCTTCTTCCTCTCCCTCGTGGTCCAACAGAGCGACGCACCGAGGGCCGCTGCAGAAAAACCGGCTGATTAGAACATGTGGCTCATAGAGAGTGAGAGTGTGTGTGTGTGTGTGTGTGTGTGTGTGTGTGTGTGTGTGTGTGTGTGTGTGTGTGTGTGTGTGTGTGTCTGACCTGACAGGAGGAGAGTCTGGTTGCTCCTTCAGCTCAGCAGGCTGCACCGGAAGAATCGACTAAAGGATAAACAAAACATAACGTCATTAATATTTATGCATTTAAAAACCGTTTAAAACCTTTGCAGTGAGTCAAAATAAAAAATCAATAACAAAATTAATTTAAATAATATTCAATTAAATGCACCAAATATAAAAAGGTCTGATGACAATACAAATGTAAATTATTCATTGACCAAATGTTATTTTGGTACCGTTCCAGTTTCCTATAATTTATGATTTTTTGCAGTTTGGGCCTCTGTAGTCCAGAGCTACAAACCTGTCTGGTCTGGACCAACCCACCACTCCTGACAGGTGACCTCTGATCCTTTTTCAAAAATGATTTGAATAATCAACTAAAAAATAAATAAAAAAATCTGAAGCTGTACCTCTGAGCCTGACAGGCTGTGGTCCTCCAGGGCAGGTTTCGATTGGTTGTCCTGATTAGGGACGGACTCTGGCTTGGGGTCCAGATCGAGCAGACACTGTGATGTGTTGATTAGGGGGGTGGTGGTATTCTGATTCTCGCCTGGAGGATGCTCCGAAGGCGAGGGACTCGGGTCATCCAGGACGATCAGCACTTCCTGCTTCTGAGAGATAAAGTTGAATTAGAAACGTAATCAGAACTTGTATCTTTGTGTGTGTGTGCACGTGCAGGTTTACCACATAGCTGTTGTACAGAGGGTGTCCAGGTTTAGGGCGTGGAGGCAGAGGTGGTCCTCGCTTTGATGCCTTTTGCGCCTGTGTCTGATTGGCTGTTGAAGGAGGAGGACTGGAACTGGTCTGTGAAGGTGTCACCTGACTAGCAGCAGAAAGGGAAGGGGCGGGACTAACTTTAGACAGAGTTGGATTCTGGCTACCTGAGGAGGTGGAGTTGATGGCTGGAGGCGGCGGGCGCCCGGGGATAGATTTGATTGGTGGTGGACGAAGGGGGAGGAGCTTCACACTGGATGGACTGAAGGTAAAAGAAAGAGTATTATTAGTCAGGTAAAGATAAACAGGAGGTGTCTTCAAGAGAAGACAGCAGCAGTCAGCTGTAGCCCCTCTAACACCTACTACCTTACTTTCTTAATTTTGCTGGACCTCATTTTGCAGGTTCAGAGGTAATCACCTATGTAGACACAAAAATGCTTCATCCTCAGTCTGTTTAGCTCTGGATCAAAGCCCGCTGGACTGATTTGTTTGCATTCACTGTGAAAAGCTGCTGGTTTATCTGTATGCATTATCTACAGTGATAAAGTAGAACAAGGTGGAGTTCTTGATGTGTACGGCTCTGAGGGTCGACTGCTGTATGTAGCTGAAAGAAGAGGGGCTGCTCCGTACTGCACCAGAGGTTAGTCAAAATTCAACTGAAACCACTCTCAGTATGTGTATGTATTATGTGTTTTGGGATTTTCAGCCTTTTTTTTTTTTAAATTGTGGTGGACCTGAACCCGGTCCTCTGCATTAGCCTTACAGCATATGGATCAGAGACACCACAGCCTCGAAATTCATTGCTTTGCAGCAAACTTCCATCTTTCCTAAAGCTTGGCTCTCTTTCTTACCGTGGCGGCAGAGGAGGGTCTGAGGAGTTTGGTTTTGTAGTGTTGGCAGTCTCAGGTTTGGTCTGGACCACAGGCCCCTTCCTCAAGGCCGGAGCTGGAGCCGGGCTCGGGGGTTTGGCTGGGGCTGGTCCAGAAGTTTTAGGGGCTGCTGCAGGTTTGGCCGGGACTGGGTTTGGATCCAGAGGAGTTGATGAGACTCCAGAGGGTTTGGGAGCCAGATTTGGGGCTGCAGGCAGAAAGCAAACATAATTTGCTTTAATTAAATGCATACATGAAATCAAACCACTGAGATTAAAGCTGATTTAATAATCTGAGTGGTTCGATAAAAAAAAAAAAACAGGCAACAAGAGAAAGTTTTTAATGTAGCACTTACATAAAAGAAGAGCTCACCAATGACCAAGAAAAGGTGAACCAACGTTACACGCAAAAAAAAAAAAATTAAAATAATTTTTAGAATAATTTGAACAAAATCTTGAAAATTTTCCTACAATGTCAAGATTAAACGTTTAAGAAGAATCTTTTTATTTTTGAATGACTTATGTTTTAGCCAAATTTTAGTGTGCGAACAACAAAAAACAAAAGCTAGACTTACAGAGACTCACACCAAGCACGTGTCATAGCTCTCTTCTTTCTGGACATGAGCGATGCTCCTGGTATGATGATGTTTGCTGACACAGACATCATCTGAACTTTACTTGTTTATGTTGAGATGCTTCAGCAATCATTTTTCTTCAGATTGCATTTCTATTTAAACCTAAATCACTGATCAGTAAGGCTTTAAATGTCCTTTGTTGCCCTCTGCTGGCAAAAAATGCATAATGTGTGCTTGAACTAAGACACAACAGAAACATGGCAAACTAAATATGGTTAACAACTTCTAGAGGAAAAACAGGCACTAACATTTAATTTGCACAGTGCTTCAAAATAACTTCCCAAATAAATTCCCAAACCTGTTTATGGGATGGTTGCCAAGTGGTGAGTTTAATGTTGCTGGACCTCCATATTTAATTCAATTAAATTTTATTTATATAGCGCCAAATCACAACAAAAGTCGCCTCAAGGCACTTCATAGATACAGAGAAAAATCCAACAATCATATGACCCCCTATGAGTAGCACTTTGGCGACAGTGGGAAGGAAAAACTCCCTTTTAACAGGAAGAAACCTCCAGCAGAACCAGGCTCAGCGAGGGCCATATAAAGTCACCAACTCTTTATTAGCACATTATATTAATACTGAGTGATTCGGGCCTTCATTTGCGATCAAGCCTCAATTTCCCATCTCTTCTGCTGCTGTATGCCTTCCACGACAAGCTCAGACTAGTCTCTGACATGCTCTGATTATCTGAGTCCCTCCAGCCAGTCTGCATTCGATTTGCTTCCTAAATAAGTTATTTACATGTGCTGGCTTTTGTTTTTCCAGCAATCCAGAAGTGCTGTTATTGTTCCAAAACTCCAGGAAATCTGCAGTTTAATCAAACTACATGATGCTTGAGGTAGGACAGATTCACTACAGCTATGGTCATGTAGTTAATGTATGGCATACACAGAAGGCGTAATGATGACCAAATTCATTTAAATTTAAGTAACACACACAGAAGAATCACACTGCTTCATTGCAACACAGCAGCAAACATCCTGAGTAAGGACCGGAGTCAAGAACAGTTTCCAAACGGTTGTATAAGTCAGAATGCCTCCAAGCCGATTAGCTCCCTTTTCCAGTGCTGTCATGTGTTTTTTCTTTCCTGACAGCTCGCTGCCAAACAGTGACGTCAGACTCACATCGGTGGAGCTTGTTCACACCTGAGTCACAAACCAGCCCTTTTTCTACTGTTTGTACTCTGCGATCAGTGTAGTGAAGACAAAACGGTGACCAAAGGAAAACCACGAGCAGTTTCACATTGTTTTTTGTTTTTTAAGTTTACATTTTTTAATCATAGTAAACATTTTTCGCTGTGCCAAAAAATACTGTCGTGCCATCGAGGATGAGACGTCTGAGCAGAACTGATAAGGGCGTCGATATCCCTCAATATGCACTCACCAATCTGAGGCTCACAGCGCATGACTACTAGCTGAGAGAAGGATAAATATATTTAATGAAAGACTATTGTTTGCACAACTTCATGCTGCAGCCAATAAACACCCTGGAAAAAATATCATACACACTTAAGCACACACACACACACAATTCTGGTGCATCAAACCCACAGCACACCACCACAACAACAGTGGGGTCTTGTTTCTCCTTACACAATCGCAGTCTTTTTCTTTCACAAGGTTTGGATTGCATAATGCATCACCCTCCCTCCTTCCCTCCCCCCCTCCCTTCAGCACACACAGACACACACTCACATGCAAAAACACAAACCACAGAAAATCTCTTTGCAAGTTTGCATATTTCTAAGCAGGACAGATTTGTGTCTCTAAGCTCTCAAACACTCTATTGTGCTTCTGCTCAGTGTCCACACACACACACACACACACACATACACTTGTGTCTTACCACTTGCTCTGCGCGGTGCCATCAGTGCTGCTGGCTTGTTTGGGACGCCTGGACGAGAACTTCCAACTTTCACTGAAATGACAAAAAAATTAATTAAATAAATCAGAAAATAAACCTGAAAATAAAGTTGTCGATGGGGATTTAATAAAAATCTAATTCTAAAACTGCTTGAAGCTGAGACACATTTATAACATTCATGCAGTGCTTGCAGCTTGATGAGGGAGAATTTCTGCTCATCTTATTTTTGTTTTCATGAACGCAATTTTTCATGAAGCCGGTCTCAAATCAACCGATTCATGTTTAGACCATGCAAGGAGCAGAAGTAGTCAAGGTAGGTGAATGTAAATACCTGGAGGTCAAACATCCAAAGCAGCAGACAGAACTCAAGGACAGTACTCAAGAGAGGTGAAGAAGAAGTGCAGGCAGGGTGGGGTGGGTGGAGATCAGTGTCAGGGGTGATTTGTGACACAAGGATAACAATAAGAATGAAAGTTTCCAAGATGATAGTGTGAAGGAAGGATGGTGGATATTAGACAAAGGATGTAGAAGCTGCAAAGCAGGAGAAAAAGAGGAAGACCAGACGTTTGTGGATTTAGTGAGGAAGGACATGCAGAGGGTTGGTGTGGAGAGGAGGTTAGTAGGAATGGGTGAGATGGAGGCAGATGATCTGCTGTGGTACAGCAGTTACCATGTTTTCCACAGCACTGTTATCTTGGTTGACATCGTTATTTGTGACTATTTCACGAAGTGTAATTAAATGTCTCCAGTCAGTCCTCCCAGAAAGTCCCAGGCATTCTTTATTTCACCAGTAAAACCATTTTACAAAGCAGGAGGAAACATCCTGTAAATGGTTTATATTGGAGTTTTGTGCGATTAGCACTGATTCCAAAGTCAACATCTGGGCTGGTTTAGGGAATGTCCGCTGTTTCGGTGTCTTGGTAGACAGCACATTAGGTTCAATTGGTGTCATTTAAAAATAGGTTAGTTAATTTGTCTGCAAACTCAGGCCGAGACGGAAAGGACTTCACTGGTCCATGGAGGAGGAGACGGTTGCTCATTGTGAATTCTGAGATCGCAATGAATATGTATTCAGCAGTCAGTGAGGAGGCACCACAAACACTGACGCCACTATAAATCCCTGACAGAGGTTTCAGGGTAAACAGCGGATTGTATTTCAAATGTCAACATTATCACAGGACTGGCTTCTCTTTTAACGGATAATGCTTCAGCATACACAAAACCAGAGGAGTGCCACACACAATGCCCAATAGGGCATTAATTGGGCTTTTTTTTTTTATCTAAATATATCAAACAAGCTAATTTAGCTCATATGTCTTTTAAGCCAACTTCTTTCTGATTGGCTATCACTGGCAAACAGAAGAGTTAGGTGGAGCTGCTGTGCCTGAAATGACATCATCACGGTCCACTGCTTAGAGCCAGCCTGGCCTCACAGTAAAGAAATCGATTCATCCCTGTTCATGGACATAAAGGTACTTTTTCAGTGCAGCTGTAAACAGCAATAATTGCGGAGTATTCAGGAACGACAAGCCACGACTCCCTGTCTGATCATTTCGTTCCTGTTTACAGGAAACATAGATAGCTGTCTACAGGTGCTGCCACCCTGTAACACATAGTTTGTCCAGGCTCTTCAGAGAAGATGTGTCACCGTGGCAACCACACAAATAGAGTGTTAAAACAGCTGGCAAGAGTTGCATTTTAACCAAAACAATAACCTTTTTTAAAGCAAACTTTTTAGTTTTAAATGCTGAAATTTAAATTAGTATTTTACTTTATGTCCAGGCTGTAGCCTAATACATTTTAAAGTCTAAATCTAACCAAATAGGCACTCATGTGGTCATAAAACTGTTTGTTGTCTAATAAGCTAATGAAAATGGGGGAACCGTGTATATAAAGGCCATTTCTAAACAGTTAATGATGCTTTTGTGAGAACCCTTGAATTAAAATTGCATTTCAGTTACATTTTGATGAATATAAAATCCAAATTGGTGGCAAAGCTGTAAAAACTTTGGTTTTATCTTATACATTTAGGTCTGTCCTTAAACAGACCTAAATGTATAAGACTGAGAAACAGAAAAAGCATAAAGAAGTTCCGGCTGCTTAGCTTTTATTTGCACCCTATTATCTTCGGGTCATCACGCTTAAAACTGTGAGTAGCATTAAAAGGAAAATGTTCCCATTTACTATCAGTAAATCCAGCTATAGCAGATTATCACAGCGCAGCTCTCAAGTTCAGTCAATGCTTATCAGCAGCAGCTACACCATCGGGTTATCTAGTAGATAAGCAGCACGCTTCCCTCTTGTAAATATTTGTGAGCTGAGCTGCACTTCTGCACATGTGCAGAAACAAAGAGGTTTTTGTTTTGTTTTTTTAAAGGACGAAGTTTCTGTGTTTAGTTTACTGCTGAGATATGTGAAAAAAAAAAACCCAAAAAAAACAAAAAACAGGAAATGTAGGTCAGCGCAATTTAAAACCTTTGGAGCAAAAAAAACCAAAAAAAACAAAAAAAACAAAACCTGTAAAACAGCTCAAGTGACACATGGTCAGTCCCAACAGCCAGAGGCACAACTATCAGTAGCTGGTGGCTGTATTCAACGACAAGATACATCAATAACAATCATATCAAGCACTCATGCTGCTCCAACCATGATCTTTATCAATTACTGATTACCAAGAACTTATTTTGCTATGACATTATGTCCCCCTAACTTATTTCTGTGCCAAGTATAGTTTTTCCACAAATATATAGTTTGTCAGAACACTCATGTAAGTATTTTGGTTCTGGCTCTTATTTTGAAGGTTTGGTGACCGATAACCATGTCATTTATTTAGCACCAGGTTGCTGCTGTGGTGATCCTCCATATCATCTCCAAACTCATCCTCTGTCTGTGACTACAGAAATGTTTATCGTTTACTCTGACTGTGAGGTGGTCACTTCAACCAGAGCTTGCAACAGACTAGTTCACCAAGACTGCAGATTAGTGCTATTATTAGTCAATTATTATTATTATCATTGTTATTATTATTATCATCATCACAACCTATAAGTAAGCATGGCTGCACCTCCTTTGTTTGCTAATAGCACAATTCTACTTTCATCTGCTTCCTTATTCACAAGCGCTCACTGAAGCAGACAGCTCTGCATGTTTGCTTGGAAGGTTTCCTGACACAACCTGGAATCAAACTAGGGATCTTTCGACTTTTATGGCAAATGTGTAAACCACTACAGTATGGGACTAATCTCTAGATACTACCACAAATGCTAAGCCTGCCATGTGAAATGTGAAAAACTGCTGATATTAAGGCACCAGCAGGTCATTATTTTTCTGCCACAGCACTCTTCGGTAAAGAAATTGAAACAAAGTAACAATTATGAATTAATAGTTATTAATTAATAACAATTATTAATTGTTTATATTGTTTATAACAACTGCAGTAGTTCCTTGGAGCCACCTGTAGGGGGCAGCAGAATGTGAATTGTGTTGAAAACTCACCACTTTGGTTTGTGGCGCTCTGCGTCGCTTCACTTCCAGTCTGGGTCTCTGTCTGTGATCCACCACCAACTTCCACCAAGGGCCTCGGGGTTAGAGTTGGGGTAGTGCGTCCATCGGTGGTGCTCTTATCTGGGTGTGAAACACCCACGCTGACCCTGGGGGTGACTGGAGGTCTGGGTGGGGGTTTAGGGTCACTGAGACAGGGGGTTAGCTTGGGTGGAGGGGGCCGCGGGGCTGGGACAGGAGCAGAGGAGAGAGTTTCTGTGCTGGACTGGGGTTTGGGTGTTGTTGTGGGTTTCTCTGTGGGTTTAATGGGCTGTGGCTCCAGGCCTGGAGCAGATTTCAGTGATGGTTCTGCCGTTGTTTGAGGTTTAGAAGAGGGGGCTTCAGTAGAGTCCTCTGTGGCTGCTGTGAAACCTCCATCTTCCCAGAATCCCTTGGTGGACGGTTTAGGGCCAGGTGAAAAGTTTTTGGGTTTGGGGGCAATCGTGGGAGGGCCAGATTTGGCTTGTTGCCCCTGGAAACGAGGGCGTGGTCGAGGCTCGGGCCTCTTTGTGGTTCCGCTTTGTTTGTCATTACCGTCACAGCTCTCACTGCTCACCTGCTGCTGTTGCTGCTGCTCAAAGGCTTGTATCCTAGCTTTCAGTGTTGCCATGTCCTCCCAGTCGTCCTCGTCCTCCCCTTCCTCACTCTCTGACTGGCTCAGCCCACTGGTGTCGCCGCGGTTATCGGGGAAGCCCCACTCGTCTGAACTGAAGGCCTCGAGTAACTCCTGAGAATATTTCCCTTGAGTGACTTGTTGGTTAGCAGGGTCACTCGCTGCACGACTGGCTAACGTGGCCAAACCGTCCTCCCGCAGCTTCACCAAAGTCTGAACTTTAACCTCGCTGCTGATTGGTCGAAGGCCAGGCTTCGAACGAGGACGTGGTCTGGGTTGCTCCAATGGGACTTCAAAGGAAGTGGTGGGAGAAGTACGAGGAGGAGGCACATCCACAGTAGCAGAGCACTGATCCCACTGGTCAGTCTGAACACCAGAGTTCGAGGTTGAAGGTGAACCCAGATCAGTGAGGTCACAGGACTGTGTGTGCGTGGAAATGTGCGTGTCACTGCCAATGGGGGCAAGCGCTGATTGGCTGGCAGTGCTGGTGATGTCATCAACGTGAGATGATTTAGGAGGCTGGCGGCAAGGCGGCCGAGGCGGTTTCACTGCTCTTCTTACTGCACACACAGACAGAAGTTACTTTTACTCGATTACTTACGTATAAAATAAGGCTAAAGGCAGACAATACAGCTGGCTGATACAGACGAAACAGATAACATCCTGTTACTTTATGAAATGTAAAATAACAGGCGGCACGCCGCTCACTAGTTCCCAGGCAGACTGTATTGTATTGTACTGTATTTAAAACATGCACATAGTGTAACTACTGTAACATTAACCCCTGAATTTGGTACTTTGGCTGTCACAATATAGTTTTGTTGTTGTTATTTAGGGGTTTTTTTTTTATGAAATGGTGGAGCGCCTCAGCTAAAATTAGTGAACTTTGTTAGAAAGCTCCACCCATAAAATATATGGGTGCAATGTAACAGACTAATAAAATTCTAGAAGTTAAGTCACTAAAGTACAAGCCTCTTATGATCTGCACCACACAGCAAACCACATTATTTGTCAGATAATACTATTTACAAATGCTATTAAAGTCACCAACAGCATAAACATTAAACAGCGGTCCAGGTAAATGGCACACAGTGTCATTTACATTACACACTTGCTGTGAAAGAGATAATAACACATGAAGAATATATAAACTGAAACACCAAAAGCTAATAAAAGTGCTGAGGGCAGCGCAATGATGCAGGAAATCATGAACCATATTCAGTTATTTCAACGCTTGCTTATGTCTAATATGAACAGACTTTAAACATTTACTATGAGTGTGTTGACGTCTGACCCCCCACAGCCCAACAATGGAGATGTAGAAATCAGATTAGTTTTTCGCTACAGGTGAAATTCATGCAAAATAATTTTTAGTGCTTCAATATTCTCCACAATAAATAGCTCGTAAGTAGCAAAGGTGCAGCTGGAAGGTGTGGGCAGGGCAACACGACTGCAGATCTGGAACAGCGGCACTGTTTAAGTCATGACTGTACTGATGTGTTATTGATATATTATTGACATCACCCAGCTTTACAAACCCCCCCCCCCCCCCAAAAAAAAAAAAAAACCAAAAAAAAAAAACCTCTTGCCTTGTGGTTCTGGAGGATCAGGGTCAGATCCTGGATCAGTCTGCGTGGAGATGGTTACTCTGGAAACAGGATGCAAGGGGGATGCTGAGGCAGAGGAAGAAGTGGAGAGAACCTGCTCCTGTGTCTTCTCCCTGATCACCTCCTCGTAGGTAGGAGGCGGCTGAGTGAGAGAAAACCAGCAAATATAAGACACAAACATGCACTGAATCCACAGGTAGGACTATGAAACTTAATAAAGCCATTTATTTAATACAAAAACACCCCTGAATAAACACTTTACCTGTATGGCCGGAGGGATCGTGGGTCCCCAGATCTGTGCAGGAGGTGGAGGGGGAGGTGGGAACCCTCCAGAAGCTCCAGGAAACCAGGAAGTAGAGGTCAGCGGCTCGGCTGACAGGATGGTGATCTCCGGACGCCTGGAAACACGTCACATGTTAAAGGAAGGTTATAAAAAGCAAAATCTAAAACAGGACAACAGCAGGCAGGAGGCTCTGAAAGCTACACAGGTGCAAAGTTCAGAGACGAAAAAAAACATTACACACGTCACACAAGTGTTTTAGAAGCAGGTATGGAAACATACATTTTATCCTCACTAATTCAATAAATTCATTAAATATTAATGTATACATTTTCCTGACACATTGAAATTAATCAACTAAATCATAAAATAAAATTCTTTTCAAAAAGTTGTCAAAGGAGCTTGCAAAGAAAAGCGTCTGGACTTCTTTAAGTTGCTTGAAGACGTTTCACCTCTCATCCGAGAAGCTTCTTCAGTTCTAAGGTCAAATGGTGGAGAGTCCTTAGAGTCATTTGACCTTAGAACTGAAGAAGCTTCTCGGATGAGAGGTGAAACGTCTTCAAGCAACTTAAAGAAGTCCAGACGCTTTTCTTTGCAAGCTCCTTTGACTACGATGACCTGGATGACTGAGAACCTTCACAGACTTTTCAAAAAGTTATAATTTTCAGTTTCACTGAATCTAAATGGACGTTTAACTTCACTGAAAAGAAAAACTGTTTTTCAAAAAGTTCATTTCCTGATTTTAGCTTCAGGACTGTAATGATTTTTTTCACCTATATTTTTCTAAAATGATAACAAACTATTCTAATTGTTTTTAAGTTTTATAGCCCAAACAGTTTAATTAAAAAACTGTTTAAATTTTTAGTCACATCAAAGATGTCAATTAAAACTTAAATGAAAACATAATAAAAAAAATGCTAATTTTAGCTTTTAAATGAAATGGGGAATTAAATTTGAGACATAAATATAATTTTGTTTCATTAATTAAAAACCCAGATGAATCTCAGAATTCATAGTAAATGGTTTTAAAGTACCTTGTTAAAGAAGAAACAGGCAAACACACGCAGCTCAAAGAGTACACAACTATTTTCAAATGTTTACACGGGCTCAGATCCAGGAACCGTCCAAGTGTTTAAACGTGACGCAGGAAGGAGCTCAGTGATGAGCTTCCCCTCACATACACACACCTTACATAAAGCTCATTTACTCTAAAAGTGAAGATTAAAGCTTGTTTGTTGGCTAAAGTGTTAACATATTATCCTGACTAAATGGAGTAACCATAACAACAGAATTCACAGCTGGATTTTACTTTTCTTTTCCCCGTTTCACTTCATGAAACATCTGCATGTTAAATATGAACCAGTGATGATGATGGCACGGCAGACTCGTACCTCCTGTCTCTGTCTCTTTCCCGCTCTCGGTCTCTCTCCCGGTCCCGCTCTCTGTCTCTGGGAGCCTCAGACAGAGCGGTCGACCTGGAAGAGGCTGATAGGAAAACAGAAGCCGCTTTAGAAAAAAGAAAGGCAAGCAAAACAAAGCAGAAAAACTCCCACTACAGAGAAGATAACAGTGTGGACACAATCAAAATAGTCACACGAACCAAGAAGATGTTTTCCATCACTGCTAAAAGAAAAAAAAGTGGATGACTCCAACCCGACCCCGTCAGAATCAACTAATTTTTATTTTTTTTGTGCAATAACAAACAAGAAAAACAACCCTGTCCTTAAAACTATGATTTATTTTTAGAGTTAAAGCATTTTGTTTCATTCTTCTTGGTTCTATGTTCATTTGTGAGAGTGAATACTCACTTCTCTTGATGACGGCTCTGATAGATGACAAAGGACCCTGGCTGCACAGAGAGGACAAAAAGGAAACAATGAGTCATTTCATTTCACCTCTGCTACCTCACCTCCTCTCTCTCTCCCCCTGTTTTCCAGTGACAAACATAGCTCGGTCGTCCCAGTCAGTCCACGCTACTTGAACTCCACACATGAGCTCAGCATCCGCTGCCTTGCCTCTGGGAATCGCCACAATACAGGCAAAAGATCTAAATGATGGGTACAGTTCTCTAATTACAAACAATGAATCTGCGGTTTGTGCAGAAAACATTTCCTCATTTGACCTCATTAACAAGTCAAGAACAGTCACAGATTTGGTCTTCTGGAAATGCAGGATTTATGACTACAAGTTTGTTTTTTTACATCTAAACCAAACACGTCTGTAGACATTTTCAGTCCCAACAGTTCTGGGACACAGAGAGACGTAACAGTTTAATAATAATTTAAAACAACAAACAAACAACACGGTTCAGGTAATATCTCAAATTCTCATTCCAATGTCATTTTCTTTTTCCCCCAGACTTGTTAAACCTACTACTATCACCTCTGACGTCACTTTTTCTACACACTTTGTGTAGGATGCTTGACTTTTAAACTTCTCATGACTTTTATGATGTACTTCCTCTATCAAATAAATACGTGGTAAAACCTGGATTTCATTTATAGTTGGTTCGTCCTACTTTTGTTTCATTTCCAAGACTAACATTTAAATGTATTGTTTGTTTACATTAATGTTTTACTGGTGTAGCATTAATTAATTTGAACAATCACAAAATATTTACGTCACCTGACGTTCATTTTGCCCAAGGAAAGTGCTTAATTTATGGTAGGATGAATAAAAGACTATAAAAAGTGAGTTTTAAGAAGAATTATGGTCTCCAGTCCCTCTAGATGGAGACCGAAAAGAGAAGTATGACCTCCAATAGATACCAACTAAAAAAAGTTCCTGTAGTTAAAAAGCACCTCTTTGTAGCTTGCATCACTCTGCTCTGTTACAATAACAGTCTGTGCTGTGATTAAAGGGCCTGTGTTACTGCATGTGGATGTTTATGCGTGTCTCAAGTGTAAATGCTGCATCTGTTTTCTCAAACACTGGACGATGAAACAAAAGGACAAAATTCTATGATACTTCCTCCATGGCTTATTTTATTTGCTTCAGTGCCTCATTCAAATATGGTAACACTTCTGAAAACAGCATCATTTAACTAAATGCAATGATTCTTACATAAAGCACTTCAACTATCCGAGAGCATTCAAAGTGCGAGCCCCATTCACCTATTATCACCCATTCACACAAGCACTTTTTCTATGCTTACACTGAAGATAACTACAAATTCAGGATTTCCGTTGACTTGGCCAGTAAAGGGCAAAAACCAGGAGGAGCGAGCACTTTAGCGACAGTGGGAAGAAGAAACTCCCTTTTAACAGGAAGAAACTTCCAACAGAACCAGGCTCAGGGAGGGGCGGGGCCATCTGCTGCAACCGGTGGGGTCACCCTAACGTTGACCATTAGGGCTGAATTCACAAGATCTTAAAGAATAAAAAAAAACTGATCTGTTTTTAGTGTGACTTTAGTTTTCAGTCACCTGATTCCTGAGACTTTGCTGGCTATACTTTAAAGAGCCATATATGATATACTCCAACGGTGCAGCTAGGGCGGTTCGAGTCGGAAACGCCGATCTGTATGCTTACTCTTACATAATACTGCATAATTTTATGATTCAAAGCAAAACTCATGTGACTCAGTCCTCAGCTAAAGGGTGCAGAATGAGTCACTTTCATGGCAGCTCCCTTAAATGAATCTTATTTGTCAGTTAAATGTGTTTTTTCACCTTTACAATCTTCTAGAGCCAAGAACCCAGTCAGCACCACTGGATGGCCAAAAACCTGCAGCAAAATCACTAATAACTCCAAAAAAGTTAAAAAAAAATAAAATAAAATATACAGTTATTCCTGCTGTGTGGATACTGGCATTATTACACAGTAGGGAGAATGTTCGAAAATTTCCACTCTGATCAACACATTTCAATACAGCACACTTACTGGACTCGCCCACTTTGAGGTCACATTGGTCAGATGAGCTGTAGAGCAAAGACTTTGCTGAAAGCACATTTAGCTAAAATTCCAGTACAAACAAAATAAATAAATTGGGAGAATTCCTTGGTATTCCCAAACTGGGAGCATGTTTATCAAATAGATAGACCATTTTTCCAACTGTCAGCAATCACATCTATCACAGCAGACATTTCAGAAAAGGTGAGCCAAAGCTCTTCCTTTTTAAATGGAAAAGTAGTTCCTAATCTAGGAAGGTTATCTAGCCAGACTCACCAAGACGATAACAGGACGCGAGGACGGTTCTTTCTCTCTTTCTGTTATAGATCAGCCTGTCTTTTGACTCTGCTGCTCACCCTCTCTCTTTCTGCCACGGAGCTGCTAACTATGAACAGACACACATGACTCACCCCTGACACTGCCCAAACACACTGCTTTACTTTAAACTGGTGGAAAAAATGTTCCTTCTATCCTCCTCTTTCCACTTCTCCTTGTTTACTGCAGAGAAAGGTTGAAGAAAACACGATGCACTTATTAAATGTCAGTGAAATACGCCTCTGCTCAGCAAGCTTTGTTTACACCGTCAGAGGTGTCAGTTTGACTGGGAGAAGGTATGATTTGTAGTTTTTAGGTGAGAGTCGGCAGGAACAATGAACCTCTGTGCTAATGTAGCTTTTCTATGTTTCAAAAAAAAAGTTTTCACTGGTTTTCTTCTTTTCCCATTACATCATTGTGGGCTGTGTGCAACTGATTGCTCAGCAGTTCAAAAAACATTTAAATGCAGTAAGACAAGTGAACCACTTGTTGTCAAAACAGGTGTTTTTAATGGCTCCTAACGGCCCAGATTCCTATGTGGATTTAACAGCCTACTGGCACAGAGAAACTGTGCAATAAAGAAAATGGCAGATACCTTTGGACAACAGCTAATTCGTAGATGGTCATCCAAAGGAAAGGAGACGATGATGAGGTTTTACTTTAACCCATAAAGACGACATTTGACGACCTCCCTGTAGCCTCAATGACGAGTTTTGACACCTCAGTTTATATTAGTAAAGACTTCACGACCATTAGAACAGGTTCTGGGTTTTTCAAGGCTAGCTATGGTAAGGTGAAGAGGCAGGGACTACCCTCACCAACATCTGACGCACACCCACTCATTTTGTTCTGGAATCATGACACAACCCCCTCAGTTAAAAAAAAAAAAAAAAAAAGACGAGCTTCACACGTTATATTCGTCCAAGGGGGCTTTGCAAATGTTTTAAGCATCTTGAGCGTCTAGAGGTGGGAGGTCACTAAAGGTGATCTTCTGATGTTATAAAAGCAACCTGCGCCTCTGTAATAATATAAGTCCTCGGCACGACAGATGGTCCTTCCTGGTGATCTTATGGCCTCAATCACTAGTTCCAACTTTCACTGATATTAATATAATGTTTATTTTGTAAATTATGGCCCTCTTAGTGTCCAGTAGGACAATAAACCTCGAGGCTACATGTAGTGTAACAAGTCACTACTGTATCCCATGAGCATCCCATAACCTGTGTCTAAGGTGACATTTAGAGAAACTACCGTTTTTGGCACTTCTTTGGTTTTAAGTTTTTATTCAATGAAAGTTTGAAAAACAGAATCAGTTTTTAAAAAAATGTTCTGCTTCAGGTGAGGAGACTTGGCCAAACATCAGTCGGTCAATACACAAAATAAAGTCTCAAAAGTCACTTAATGGAGATTCTTTGACTTTCCACTCACTTCTGTATTCAGTAATAAACTTAACCTGCCATATATTTGTGCATTTGGATCCTCTCACAATCACTTTGGATTCTTTGTTTGACGTCTTTTAAGTGATATAAGCTCGACAAAAGCAACACTTTGTTCCACACACACACACACACACACACACACACACACACACACACACACACACACACACACACACACACACACACACACACTTTTTAAACCCGGTGACTTCCCCAGCTAGTTGCCATGGCCACCGGCCAACAGCCAAAATACTTTCAGGAGTGTGTCAGGACCACAGACGAGAGGGGAGAAAAGCATTCCCTGGAAGTCTGCAAGGATACTGAAGAAAATCCTCCAAAGCTGCGCCTTTAACCCAAAGACGCCTGATTCGTACTGTAAGGTAAATCCTTTTAGAGGGTCAGATCAAAGCAATCAGACCTTTTACCTGGATTCAACTTCAAACGCACCTCTCCAGGGCAAACTGTCTGTTACATGTGGGAGAGATTAGACGCACCCTTCTTCAAAGCACTTAGTCATTTTTGCAAATACTGCCAGCAGAGACAGTGAAATGTGAAACCTCCTACCTGTGACGATGCTCTGGCTTATGTCTGTCAGGACGACCTGGGGAGAGAAAGAGTGATTGTAAACCAACAGCACTGTTTAGTCTACAGAACTCAGCAGTTCATGTGGGCAAAGAGCTGAAAAGGCTTTAGACCAGCTCAGTTATTGCTTAGTAAAAATAACTTATATAACTTATTCTGGTTTTCTTGTGGATCATATGACGTAATTTACACCGACCGTTCAATTTATTGGCTACACTTGTTTAAATGTTCATTAATATAAACATCTAATTAGATAAGCACATGGCAGCACCTCAGTGCATTTACGCATGAAGACGTGGTGAACATAACCTGCTGAAGTTCAACCTGAACATCAGAATAGGCATTGAAGGTGAATTAAGTGATCCTGAAGGTGGCGTGGTTGTTGGTGCCTGATGTGCTTGTCTGAATATTTTATATTGATTTTCCCACACAACCTTTACACCAGGGATTACAGAGAACGGGCCTCTTACTACCAGCTGATCATCATTGAAACACCACAGCCTACTTGAGTATTGTTGCCGGCTATGTCCATCCCTTCATGGCCGCAGTGAACCCATCTTCTGATGACATGTAGAACACACCATGTCACAAACCATAAATTATCTCAAACTGCCAAATTGAAAGTGAAAATATCTTCACTATACTAAAATGAGCTCCACAGTCACCAGATCTCCTATTCAATAGAGGACCTTTGAGATGTGGTAGAAGCAGGAGATTCACATCATGGACGTGCAGCTTATAAATCTGCAGCAACTATGTGATACCAACATGTCAAGATGGACCAAACTCTGAGGAATGCTTTGGGCAGCTTGTTGAATGTGAAAACAAAGTGTTTACATTGACCAAAAGTCATTATTAAAAGTACTAAAAGTTCCTCTGATTGTAATTTAATGTGTCCTACATTGAAATGAGAAACAAAATTTTAACTTCAACCTCAATAACGTCGTTTTGCATTCCAAAGTTTTAGGCTGAAAAGACAAAACTGTTTTTATCTTGGTTTGAAAATAGAAGAATAAAGATTGATTAATCCTGGTTTAGTGCAGACGAAAAATAGTGCCACCTACAGAAACTAAGTGAAGACAAAAGGAAGAGGATGTCACAATCATCCTGATAAGTCATGTGATCACCACAGAAAAAAAAGTTAAGGGAGCATTTGAATTTTTAAAAATGTGAACCACCTCCTATAATGCCTTCAACAAGATGAAGAAAGCAAGAAAAAAGAGAAAGGAGGAGAAAAGCCAAGAAAAAGCAGAGCTGCACTTTCTGTGAATGTGTATTTTTCCATTTCCTACCTCCTTTTTCTTCTTCCTTCCCAACCCAAACTGATAACCAGATCAGTATGACCTGCTTAAGTCCAGAAAAACTAGATGCTGACGTGTGTGCAGAACTTGCTGCAGATAGTTCTTCTTTTCAAAAACTCTAAAAAATTTCTCTCTTCTCCCTTCAGTGATTTTTCTTCTTTTCCTCTACTTTCTGTCCCTGAAAAACTCTAACTGGACAGCCCATCAGCTCTGGCTAGGTTCCTGATTGGCAGAGGACCTCCAGGAAGTGAGGCTGCAATTGGCTGCAGACGGATTCTGCTGGAGTCATCGGAGTTTTAATACTTCCAGATGTTTGTCCTGCGCAGCAGGCTGGCTTAGCTTTCTGCTGGAGCTGCATTCAAACACGCAAGATGCACACCGCAGCAGATTTCACTCAGCGTTCGTCATCCACTGGCTTTCTTGTGTGCCACGAGGAGGTCAGAGGTTAGCGAGGAAAAGGGGATTTGGACAGTATTTGTTGTTCTGACTGTAACTTAATGTCTCCATATGGTTTACAATTTTTAATAAACAATGTCTTCATGTTGCAAAATATTCTGCTATTCAATTTCTCAAGTTAGAAAAAAAGTATCTGAAACACATTTAATGAAAACCAAGTGAGCTCAGCTCATCAAATGGTTGGGTTTCATTGCACAACAACAACAACAACCAACTCAGACTCTCACACACTCCCTGATATATGTATTTTGTGGTTTAAGGCTATATTAGCTTCTATAGGTGATGAGTTGTCTGGGAATTGTGGATGTGTTCTGTTGTAGTTCAGTACGGAGCAAAAATTCACCTTTGGATATGAACCTTTATTAATTTGAAAGCTAGTCCCAGCCTGTTCATGTCACGCTGCCCGATGGCTCCATGGCCGGGCTGCACTTGTGATGCTGCTCGATATCATTCACCTCCTTCCTCTGACAGGATCTTATCTCACAGTTAGACTCCACCTCCATTTTAGACTCCAGCTCAAACATGTTTGGCTGATACAAACACAAACCAGAAGCTTCCTACACAAAAATCCCATCCCTTGCCTTCAGATATTTGTATATTCAAATTCAGAATTTGTTCAAAGAAATAAAAGTAATCCTAACTTCCCATTTTCTCTGTTTCCTCTTCCCTAAACACCATGAACAGAAATCGAAGAGTTAGTAGCAGGCCTAAAAAACAAACAAAAAAAAACTCCAGAGCAGATGAACAGTACCTGACAGTCATCTCCTTAAGAAACAGGAAAAGCATACCTCAGTCGTGGTTTGGCCTCCCCAGGGTGTTAAGTTCAACATTATTAATCATATTGGATGCAGTGTGGCTGTAGCTCAGGAGGTAGAGCACTTTAACTACTGATCAGAAGGAGAGTGGTTCGATTCCTGACTCCTCCAGTCTGCATGCCAAGTATCCTTCGGCAAGATACTAAATCCAAGTTGTGCATGAATGTTAGTTAAGAACCACTAAAGCAGGGGTAGGCAACGCCAGGCCTCGAGTGCCGGTGTCCTGCAGGTTTTAGATCTCACCCTGGGTCAACACACCTGAATCAAATGATTAGTTCATTACCAGCCCCCTGGAGAACTTCAAGACATGTTGAGGAGGTAATTTAGCCATTTGAATCAGCTGTGTTTGATCAAGGACACATCTAAAACCTGCAGGACACCGGCACTCGAAGCCTGGAGTTGCCTACCCCTGCACTAAAGGCTTAGAAAAAAGTGACTGGGTGAATTTATTTGGTCTTTGAATGTGGCATGTTATATAGAGTGGTTTGAGTACTCTGGGTGAGTAGAAACGCTCTATAGAACAATGCATTTCCCATCACGTTGCCAGAGAATGGAACAAAAGGTAGCCAACAAAGAAGAGCTCTGCCCTTCATGAAGCCTGGAGAACTATTCCTGAAGACTACTTAAAGAAATGACAATAAAGGTTGCCTAAGAGACTGTGTTGAAGAATAAAGGTGGTCACCTTAAATGCTGGCTTTCAAGAATTGTACAAACTCTGTTTTTGCCTTGTATGCTGCATTTTCATATTCGTTTCTACATGTCAATAAACTTCTGAATCCATTTCCCATTTTTCTAGCAAAATATAAAGAAATGAGGATGGTTCAAGACTTTTGCGCCAAATATGGACAAAATTATTCTGCCACACTATTTGAATTCAAGAGTTTTCAAACTTCCACAAAAAAACAAAATTAATTAAATAAATAAATCACGCAGTGTGCCTTTACAAACATGAAAAGGATGGGTTGCTGTAAAGAGTTCATGTGAATTTCTGACCGGTGCTGTCATTGACGCCGCTGTCGGAATAAGCCAGTTGCTTTCTAGATCTTCCATCATCAACTGTAAGTCGTGTTATTGCAAACTGGAAGTCTTTAGGAACCACAGCAACTCGACCATGAAGTGGCAGATCAGATAAAGTTACAGGGCGTGTCACCGACTGTGTAAAGGTCATCAGCACACTGCTGACTGAGTAAATGTGGTACTCCAGTCTTCCTTTGACATCAACATGAGCACACACACGGTGCACTAGGAGCTTCATGCTATAGGGTTTCAATGTCCAAGCAGCTCCTGTAGGTGTCCCAAATAGCAAAATTGGTATGGCCCGGATCTGGCCCACATACTGCAAAGAATGATGGCCCTTTGGTGGCCCAGATCAGGTTTGCCAGAAGTGGCCCACACATGGGCCAGCACAAGGCTAGTTGCAGACACACTGGTGGTCCTTTGCTGGCCCAGAACAGTTTCAGCTCTGACCCCAGATGTCAGCCTAATGTGGACCTTAATCAAGCCATGTAATAACAACATGTGCCAGAACATAATAGTGCAAAAGTAACATGACGAAACTCTGTTCGGACAGTGAATGGACTGATTCTTATATAGCGCTTTTCAACCCTCCCGGTTTACTCAAAGTGCTCTTTACAACATGCCACATTCACCCAATCACACACTTTCTCTAAACTGAGTGCTTCCTACATGAGTGCTACCTATTCACACTCTTGACATGCAGACTGGAGGAGCCAGGGATTGAACTAGGGCTGTGCGATATGACCATAATCTCATACCCCGATATAAGACATCCATCATCCCGATAACGATATAAATCACAAAAATTTAACATTTTCTGTAAATTCTGTGAATCTCGGGCAGCTCGACTTGCAGGAAGTGTTTTCAGCTGGGCGTTGTGTACCTGGAGTTGAGACTTTTAACCGATGCATGAAGTTATACATTTTTAAACATAAATTGTAATGGCCACCGCTTTCTTTGTGAATATTTATTACACGGCGTGCTGCGGGGAAAAGCCTGTTCTAACGTTTGAGTCTAAGGTTTATTTTTTAGCACCTAACGCCTCTTTTTTGCTTCTCATCCGTAAAAATCCTGCATGCTCTTTCATGGGATTTAGTTTATTTTGAAAAGTCTCAACAGGATCTTGAGCTTTATTGTGAAAGGTTAACATGCAAAACAAACAAGCGGATGGCAAAGCCATGCCATTGTTTTATCATCGTGGTTGCTAACGACAACACGTAAAAACAGTCACTTGTCCGTCCGTAGTGTCGTGATATTAAATATAAGAGAAAGAGATAACTTTAACAAATTAATATAGCCACTAGTGACCATCAAAACGATGAAAAAAAATTGGTGTAAACACGAAACAAACGATAGCGTAATATGAAACGATAGACATTTTTATATTGTCATCCAATATATATCGTTATATCGAACAGCCCTAGATTGAACCACAAAAAATGAAGACCTGTTTTTTGTGAGCCTGGGCCACATAAACTAAACCATAATTGGGCCAGATGTGGCATGCCATCGCATAAACTGTGCCATCTGCGCCAGGCCTGGCCCATATCTGGATGACCACTTACCATGCCAGAAGTCAGCCAGCAATGCCAGCATGACACCAGATCCAGGCCAGATCTGTCTGCTATCTGGGGTAATGTCTATGTGGCCCAGTTCTTTGGTCAATGTAGTGCACATGTGCCCGTGTATTGACCATTCGCAGCTTGTCTTTTTCGAAATCCAAAGTCCAAGACCACCGATGTTATGGTCACCCCATCTACCTTTTCCATCATCTCTGATGTATGATGCAGAATAAGGCTGCTGATGAGGAATGTTTGCTAAATTAGGGCAAAAGATGCAATGATCTCACATTTAAATGAACAGTCTTGTTTTGTTTTGGTCACAGATTACAGTCACATTGTGCCAACACTTCCTCAAAGTACAGCCTGTAAAAGTTGTTTTGGTTTCCTGTCTTTAAAAAAAAGGTATGCTATATATATATATATTTTATATATATATATTATTTTAATGTAGGCCTTCTGTACACAGCCACTTCCTTGCCACAGGACAGTTAGGAAACATACAATTTTCTACCCATGTACTATGAATAACCATCATTTGTCACGTTAGTGAGTATTTGGTATTGCAAAGTAAAAACAACTGTGTAATAAATATAATTACCACTTACAGCTCCATGTTTAGCAAATGAAATCATAAAAGCACCAGTATTCCTCTCTAGCCACCACAAAAATATCACCCAGGATTAAATCTAATCTCATGCAGCCTAATCTTTAAGCCTGACATTACTCCCAGGATGACTTAGAAACTTTACATAACAACCAGAAAAAGACACACAGGTGGCATTGTGTCAGTTAATCATGTCAAGACGCGGTGGTAATTTCTCCAAAAATGTACCCGCCCTAACCACAGGGCAGAAGCGAATGCATCATCTGAAGAGTTTCTGAAGAATTACAGACTCACTTTACTCACGCACTAACTGAGAAAAGCCTAGAAGAGTCAGGACAAGTTATAATTTAACTTCCCCGAGAGAGAGACAAAGAGGAAGACTTGGTCATTCAACTAATGGTTGTAAGTGCTGGCACAGGCATACACAAACTTTGACCCCAGTGTTGGCAAGTTCACATCATGATATAAGAATTTACAACCCTGAGTTCAACCAGGCGACACACACTCATCTACATCACGGCTTTCTAAACAAACCTTATCAGAAATGTGTTTGTGATTTGAGGAAAAAATGACAAAGCACTCAAGAGCTGCCAAATCTAAACTGCCTGCTTGGTCTGAGATTAGAAAGATAAAAGAAAGCTAGGAAATATACACACATTTTTGCGTTCATGCTTTAAAAATAACAATCAAAAAACGTTGCCAACTAATTTTTAATCAGATAATCAGTTCTAAACATTAACGCGCTTCATAAAACGTCTCTTATTTAAAGGTTTTAGACCTGAAATGTACACCAAGTATCATAAACACTGTCCACACTGGATCCAGGCTTCATATTTTGCCTCTTAAACCCCTAGGTGAGCGGCATTTTGAGCCTACACTGCACATTATATGCATGTCAAGGTGCCGTTTTATCAGTGCTGTGATAGATTTTGCGGGGATGCTAAACATTCACAGACGAGGAAGGGAGGGGGGGGGGTCTGGGATCCCAGAGCTGCTAAACAGTATGTTAAGATACCTTTTAATAGAGCAAAAGTGAAACAGAAACATTACCACAATGTGAAAATAAAGAATAACACAGAATAAACCTGACAGTTTGTTTGCTTTGAGCTTTATCGGTGGAAATGTGGTCATATAATATCAAACCTTGGGGGTTGCATTTCCTTCCAGACTCGTGACAGCTTATTTCTTCCTTATGTATTAATGAACTAGATGTCTATCAGGTGGAAACAGTTTAAAGCAAACGCATAAAGATGATGTTTGTGGCTCTTTCTTTACCTCTGGAGGCGTTGGGCTGTCGTCGGACCACTTGCTCCCGAGTGTCCCTCATCACGCTTTCCTCCTCTTCTTCTGAGCGTGCCTCGGCCATTTCTCCTTCTTCTTTTACTACCTTATTTTCTCACTTTCTGTCTTCCTCCTTCAAATTGCTTCTTCTGAGTGTCTGTGGGAAACTGGAGCCGTGTCAGAACAGAAGCAGCGGCGGCGACAGGCACATTATTTATTCTTCCTCTTGTTTTGGCTTCGTCGCCAACTTGCACCGCGAAAGCTCAAACACCGTCAACTTTAAAGCCCCAACATGACTTCCAGGGTTAGCTGAACACTTCCACCGCGTGTTCGGAAGATTTCGAGGCGAGAAAAAGCAGTCTGTAAAGTCTTAATATACAGACAACAACTATCTTTGCGGCGAGTTTCAGATGACACTTTCTCCAAGCTTCCCTGTTTTCCCTGGTCGCGAGCTCGGCGCTCTCCGACGCCGTGACGTCACCAACAGGAAAAAAAACGCGGAGAAGAAGAATAAATAAATATGGAGGATTAAACGTTTAGTTTAGTTAACTTAACGTCATGGTGTGCGGCAGTATGTGCTGGGAGAAGTAACCAGGTAAAGAGGCGGAAGAAGAGGATGAACATGGGTGGCGAAAAGTTGTTTTTTTTTAAAGTGCACCTGACCTAAACTGTAATATACCAACACGCAAAACGGCAAATATATAACTGCAAAGTAACAAAGGGGCCCAAAACAACTAGAAAAGCCTCAAAATGTCCTGAACGCCCAGACACAAAAAGTGGGAGAAAATGTTCTCCCACGTGCAAAAAGATGTGCAAAGAAACCCAGAATTTGGACAAAGAAGCACAAAAATCATTCAAAGTGACACAAAACAATCTGAAACATCTTCCACGGGGCGCAAATAGTGGTGCAAAGTAGTATAAAATAAACCAAAATGTCTTAAAATAGAAACAAAAGTTTGACAAAGAGATGCAGAATGCCTCAAAATGCCTTCAAACAAACAAACAAACAAACAAACAAACAAACAAACAAACTAAATCACACAAAGTGACACCAAATGCTCTGAATCCTCATCAGAGGCACAAAGGTTGGACAAAGACACACTAAATAACCAAAACTTCTTCAAAAACTCAGAAACAAAATACCTCTGAAACATTTACAAATTTACAAACTACATAACACATAACGATAGGCATAGATAGACATAGGCATCATAATATTTTAAAAAAAGGCATACATGCAGCACAAAGTATGCAGACAAAAGTGTGGGATAAAGAAATGCGAAACACAAAAATGAGAGGCAGAATGACCACTGTTAAGGGCAAAATGAGCTCCGAGAGGTGCAGAAAATGTAAACATGCTCAAAAACACAGACAGAACAAAAAAGACTTCAACGACAAACACACATACACAGATATAAAATATATACATATATATATGTATATATATATATATATAAACATATATATATATGTATATATATATAAATATATACAGATATAAAATGACCACAGTGATGTAAAATAACTACATAGAATGCAACACTGCTACAGTGATGCAATCATCTGCAAAAATAGTAAGTAAAATCAGTACTAAGACATGCAAAGCTGCCACTTACAGTAGCTGCAAAGACACCAAAAGAAAGGAAAGAGAAGCAAAAGAACACCAAGTGCTGTCCAACAACGTGAAAGAAGCCCAAATCACAAATGTGAAACTACAAAATTTTGATGCTGAACAACTTAACATGATCCACAAAGTGACAGGAAAAATGTGGAAAATTGCGACAAAGGCTTAGGAAGCAATATTAAAGAATTTAGCTGATAACAGCTTACATACTCTAAATACAGTCATGACTGAATTTGAATTGGCACTTTGGTTATACTGGCTGGGAAAGTTTGCTTACTATTATTCACCTACCTACTTGATTTCCACCTGATGTCCGCACAGACTCGTGGGATGGTTAATGTTTAACATGAATCCTGAATTTATTAGTGTTTGCATCATTAATTCAGTTACGTCATACGTTGATTCTTGTAAATGTGTAATGGATTTCCAGTGTGCGTGTGGGCAGGAACAGGGTAAAGGTCTGGCTTTTAATAGACCATGAGTGAGACTATTGTATTGTTAAATGAGCCGTGTAGTGCAAAGCTTCAGGGGTGTTAATTAAATCTTATTGAATGGATAACATACACTTTTTCATTCACCGTGTGTTTATACACCACTCTACATTTAATGATTTGTTATTACCATGATGAGCCTGGTTCTGGCTGAGGTTTCCTCATTTTAAAAGGGAGTTTTTCTTTCCCGCTGTCACCATAGCTCTTGCTCACAGGGGGTCCTCTTGTTGTTGCGGTATCTCTGTATTGTTGGAAGGTCTTTACCTTACAATATTAAGCACCTTGAAATGAATTTTGTCATGATTTGGCAGAATATACATAAAAGTGAATTGAATATCTGCCTCTTAACAGATTAAGCTAATAACAAGTACTCTGAACTCTCTACAACTTTCTGCTGATTTTTTTTTACTCACAAGACTCCAGTTACCTTTACTTCATATTTGTGAGGTATTGAGTTTGCAACATGTTTGTTAATTCAGGCAACTTAAAACAAATTTACAGTTCTGTAGGATTGTAATTGCACAAAACCCCAGGTATCAGCATGTGGCTGTTTTCTTGTCCCTTCTACTTCAAAGTGCTTATGATGAAGTGACATTAAATAACCTTGAAGTTAGTTTTGTTACACACACACAAAGCGATATATTGTATGCTTGATTCATCAAGAATTTGCAGCTCTCTGAGAGTTTCTACCAGTGAATGACCACATTTGTCCTCTGGAAGAATGCGGTCATTTGTATGCAGGTATACAAGTGACATACATAAATATACAGCATGCAGGCCGGCTTTA
Organism: Rhamphochromis sp. 'chilingali'; assembly: GCF_963969265.1. NCBI lineage: Eukaryota > Metazoa > Chordata > Actinopteri > Cichliformes > Cichlidae > Rhamphochromis > Rhamphochromis sp. 'chilingali'. The sequence goes on along the minus strand of NC_137929.1, from coordinate 48,832,699 downwards.
GAATAAAATATGTAAATGAGCACTACAGAAAGTTCTTCTTACTGTAAGTGCCTGTGTGCGCTGAGCTTTGCTCAAAACAGAATCTTCTTTCTGCACGGTAAATGTGAAGTGAAGTAAACTGAAACTTGGCACCACGCAGCTAAAAAACTCTCACATGACTAACACAGTGGAGAGATCAGGAGCCTGAGTCAGAATAACACAGGTGAACACACAGGAAGTATGTAATCAGATATTAACAGTGTCTAGAATAGCAGTGAAGCTAATGTGTTCTCTTTTGTGCTTTGGAGTTGAGGGATTTTCAGATATCTTTTCTATTTTCAGCTCCATTGATCTGGTGACTGCCTTTATTTTAATGAGGCGGATTTTCAAAGATGACAATTTAAATCATCACAATTATGATTCTGTAGCAATTACACAGTGCAACTCTTGAGCAAGTTACTTTATTAAAATGCTGATCATTATTAAGAATAATACACAGTCAGTCCATAATTAATCAAGTGCAGTTCCAATGGTTTGCCACAAGAGGGCACTGCTGATAAATGTAGAGGAATGGTTAACCAAGAACACACTGGTGTCCAAACTTTGGGATAAAAACTTAAGTATTAAAATTTTTGCACGGCTTTACCAAAGTTGAAGCTTAAAGAAAAAAAAAAATCAGCGGAGAAACAACAAAAACACACAATCTATAAACATCAAGTTCTTCTACAGAAGAACGTGATGATTTTACAAAGTAAAACCTATAAAGAAAAAAAAATGCAAACATGCAACAAGTATAGGTTGATTTAGTCCTCCATTATCCTGTCGCTCTGTCAAGAAAGATCACACTTTAAGAGACTGAAAAAAAGAAAATTAATAAATAAATAATTATATTCCTTTTATGGTGTCAAATAACTTTTGAGGTGTTAATGGCATCATGGTTACTACATTCATTCATTAAGCTTTCTGACTTAATAAACCTTTTACCGTCTTATTTATTTATTTTAAATGAGGCCACTGCAAAGTAGCTGATGTGGAGGAGGTTGGTAGGCTGGTTTGGATCCAGATGACCTGTGTGTGCATTGATTTAACAGCTCAGATTAACAATTTCCTGCTGTCCTCAAACACTCAGTGTTAAACTGTTGTTGCACGGTGATTAACAAAGCTTGATTAAAGGAATCACATGGGTGAGACGGGAATACACTGTGTGTGTTTGTGTGAGTGTGTGTCGTTGAACATTTTGTGTTCACATTATTTCCATTTGAGGAAAAAAGCAGGTGGACTATTTTGACTTTATTTAATACTTTCAGTATTAAATTGGAATATTTATAATTCCACTTTAACAATTTAACAAGAAGACATCCCAGCTTATATAAATATCTGTCTCGAACAGTGTTTCCCAACCACTGTGCCGCGGCACATAGGTGTGCTGTGAGAAATGACCAGAGTGCCGTGGAAGATTATCTTGTTCCACCTGATTGGTACACTAAGTGACCGGCGTGAGTAACAGGCAGAACAATTACATTCTCTTCCACTAGAGGGCGGTACAATTACCTGCTCTAATTAAATTGGTTGCCAACTGCCAGTAAAACAGAGGAAGACGGAAAAGAAATTACACAATAGACATACTGTGTGTGAGATAGCAGCTTGTAATAGCAATAGATAAACATTTGAGGTGAAAAAGTAATCTGTCTGACCTGGGACCTGGAAAAATTCCAACCTAGATGAAGGCCCTAGCATGATGAGTGGTCAGAAAAAAGCAAAAAAGCTATACTGGGGATAAACTGAGCCAATTCCACACTGCCTGGTGCAGGGAACAACTATCAATATGTATTTTGTGACATTTTTGTTTGGTGATGTGCTGTGGCTCCAAATGGTTGGGAAAAACGTATTTAGAACATTAATTATTTGTTTTATCGAAAGAGTACAAATTAAATACAGATAAAGTTAGTGTCAAGATTTTAGCGATTTGCATCAACTCATTGAACTTTTCTACTTTGCTATGAATATATCAAAGGTGTAAAAATTAACATTTAATATAAAATTCTAAAGCTCGTATACAAAATGATGAATCCATTTGTCACTCACCCAAGATCCAGATTAATACAAGCAAACAAACAAGAGCACAAGACTACTTTTAATAATAATTATGAATCAATCACTGAAATAATTATTTTAATAACAATTTATTTATCAATTGATTTAGACTTTCACATATTGAGCTCCTTTAATTTATTTCACATTTTCCTTTTTCTAATTTCCTCACCTTATTTAACTATTTAATTTTTGTAATATTTAATCTGTGTTATTTTATTGAACTATTTTGTTTTATTTAAGTTGTTTTGTTATTGTTTGTTTTTAATTATTTAGCTAATGGCCACTTTCTTAATAATTAGATAAACTGAAGCCTTTCAGGGTTGTTAACACTTGCTTACTTTATTCTTTATGTATTATTCATGTCATTTAGCATTTTAGGTTGTTGTAGCAGACACCCTGTGAACCCATCACTGTGTAATACATTTCTAATGTTTTTTGTTTTTTTTGCCTCTAAATAGTAAGTTCTGCATTTTTACGAAGAAGAAAATGACCTGATTAATCAGGATTTCTTAAAGAAATAACAGTGAAAATGGTGATTAATGTCATCTATTAAATAACCTTAAAGTAATTGCCTTGTAGTTCACAGAATGATAAACAGAAAGAGAAAAGCTGCACAGACACACATGTATGAAAATAACCCTTCAAACATGTTATATGTACTGTATAAAACCGTCTCTCTCGCGCTCTGGTTCTCTGCCGGGGGCGTGGTCTTACAACATTTATGGGCGTGGTTAAGTGCTACCTAGCGCCCAGCAGCTAAGTGATTGACAGCTGAGCCGCTTAAAGTCTCAGAAACTCCGCAGCGCTCAGAAGCGGCACAGCCGGGCCGCTTTAAAACTGCAAACCTAAGGATTTACACACGTTTCTGGACAGTTAAACGCGTTTTAACCGCTTTTCTTCTCACTTTGGGAATAACAAGCAACAGTTAGAGAGGCAGCCGAGGTAAGAAACGCCTGGTTCAGGTTAACCGACGAAAAGTGCAGAAAATGTTGGGATTCTCAGTGTTTTCATGCTGCAGTGTAATGTAAACCAAGAGGAGGGTTTACTGTTACAAGACTCTGGATAGACAAAATATAATAGTTAAAGGAGCGCAAAGTTGGTCAAACCTGGCTTAATAAAACTTAATAAACCTGCATTCATAGAATGGATTTTTGCTTAAAAACTATTTTAATGAATTTAAAGAATTTAAAAAATGATTTTATTTTAAGGAAACAAGCATTTATTGGGAAGGAAATCGTCTCTTAAATATAAAATGCATTTTTAATGCTCTGTGTGCCCTGGATGTATTTATTTATTTTTATTTTTAACTGTTTTTTTTATGTCTAAGTAAGAACTGGTGTAGAAAACACTGATATCCAGGAGCTGTGGCCTCATACAGAAGGATGAAATGAGTCCTGACACTGAAAGACAGCCTGAAACCATTTTTATTGAATAACTGTTAGCACTAAAGATTCTTAAACTATCAAAAGTAAATGCAGTTATTAAGCAGAATCATACATGTGCTATTTGTATAATAATTATATATTTAATTATTGATTTATTAATTGGTGTTTAACGTTAATGTTGCCGCTGGGGGTGATTTTACTAACTTATATACATGCTGCAAAGTTTTGTTTGCAACAACAGAGCAGAATATATAAATAGATTTATAAATGATTGATTTCTAGTATTGTGTGAAGAAACCAGAGGCAGAGTAGCATCAAAAACTCAAAAAGGAAGCTAATTTATCAACACCCAACTAATGGATTCTGTTATTAGGTTTCATCTTAACAGGGACAATGCAAGAGAAACATCTGAGTCATGGCATCTGTGGTCTTCCTGGCAGTTTTAAAATGTTCCATGTCTAAGGGGAGGAAGGAAAGGCCACTAGCCTCCTTTGACGTCACTTTGATCTGTAGTTTCAGTTTATATGGGTGTATGTTTATACATGTATTATATTTTTAATCTGCAAAACAATAAGTAAGCAAAGCTTTAAAATAAATGGTGTGGACTACACAGTAAAACATTTCGTGTCAAAGATGTAGTAGAGTAGAAATAGAAACAGAAGTAAAGCTGTGATTGCTACAGAGTGGTGAAACTTGCTTCTGGAGGGAAGGGAAAAATATCCACTTGTGTTGCAAAAGGTATCCTGAGTTCTGAAGCTCTAATCTCACACATAATTTCATATATCTGGTCTTGCATCTACCCTCCAGATAAGAAGGTGTACTTTATTGGTCCCCGTGGGGAAAATCCCTCTCTGCATTTAACCCATTCACTCAGTGAAGCAGTGGGCAGCCACTGGGCGCCCGGGGAGCAGTGTGTAGGGACGGTACCTTGCTCAGGGGTACCTCAGGGTAGCTGTTCAGGGGAATCGAACCCCCGACCTTCCGATCATGGGGCCACCACTCTACCTACTGAGCTATCCCTGCCCCCACAGGGATAGCTAGGATAGCTAGGATAGGAGGCACACAGTGTGTTCCTGCACTGTGAAAAAGCAGCCAGGGTATCCTTGAAGCTCGTTGTAAATCCTAAACAAACAGAGGACAGCTCATTGTGCTCCAAAAGGCTCCCCATCCTGTGACTTCTCTCAGGCCTACTTTAAATAATGTAACCTCACCAAACACACGTGAGGCCCCGCTCCTTTACAATGCAGGTAAACAGGTGTGTCTGCAGTGCTCACAACTGCTGGTCAGTGATCCTTGCTGAGTTTGAGTGATTAACTAGCTTTTAGCTAGAGGCCAACCTGGCCATGGAATATGAACATTCACTCCTATAACAGCAGATAAGAAATAAGGCATGGCATAAGAGCCCACCTTCTAATGAAGTTTGGCAATTGCAAGCTTTATAAATAAAACATGAATTCATTGGAAATACAGAAGAAAAAACTTGTTTCTGGGCCTCATTTACACTATGTAGAGAAAAATACTGGACCTTTACACCTACAGCTGCTCAGCTATGAAGCTCCTAACATGCGGTTTTTGTTTGTTTTGATGTTGATGCCAGAGGTTTGGAGATCTGCAGTTACTGAGTCAGCAGAGCTTTGACAACTTTTATATACTCTGTGAATCCGGTCTGTAACTTTGCATGGTCTGCCACTTTATGAGTATGTTGCTTTGATTTCTGAATGCTTCCACTTTGCAGTAATGTCACTTACAGCTGATTGTGGGCTATCTAAGAAGGAAGCAGCTTCACAAACTGTTGTGAAATTTCACAGACTTTTCTAACAGTGGGCTCCTGTCACAGCACCACACTTGAATTCAGTGAGCTCTTCAAAATGACTCAGTCTTTTACCTGTTTGTAAGAGGACTGCAAACACCTCAATGCAACAACTGAACTCAGCCCGTTAAACAACACAGCGAGGTGTGTTATTTGCACGATTAAATTAAATCTCAATCAGCTAAATGCCTGAAATGATTTTAAAAACCAGGTCAGAAAAGACTTCAGGTCAGTCTGCTTGTGCGTGTGTTTAATCCCTGGTTTGTGTGATGGCATGTGACCGTCTGACACACACAGAAAGAGCCGGGCTGGGATTAAACAGCGCCGTCTCATCTGAGATTACCTCTTTTTTTCTGTCGTGCTCTCAGTCACACACACACACATTTGTTCTTCCGTCTTTGTGAGGACAGATGATGAAGCCATGCACTCGGCCTTGCATACCCCAAACTAAACCTGACTCATAAAATTGGGTCTGAAAGCAAGCTGGAAAATCCAGGGCTTAAAAATTAAGTATCAAAAACTGCATTTCTTCTAATGACCACTCAAAGCTCCAAATGTGAGCAAATCCCAGAGACTCCCACGATAAAACGCTCAAATTTATAGCTTCAAGCTAATTTACCCCTTCATATTCACTCTGGCTGTTTTTCTTTCTCCATTTATCTCATCTATCTGGATACTGTTAAAGTTAGGGGTGTGGCTGCTTTGATTGACAGGTGACTGAATAGAAGTTAGCTGTCATAGGTCAGTACCTCCATCTATCTACTCTAATTCAACTCAGTGAACTGGACCTTTGTGCACTTTACTCTTGATTTATGCCCCCTCATTGAACTTATCTAGTGATGGTTTGCTTATTACACATTATGGAGCCAACTGGAGCATTTTATTGTAATTATGTTAAAAATTATCCGTGTACAGCTTGCTTGGTTTAGCTGGTAACTTAGCAACACACATTTCTTGACATATGGACTCTTCTGGCTCGACAACAGCAACGTGGGAGAGACTGAAGTCCTTTAAAATGTGAAGTCCAAAACCAGTGGGTACAGCCATCATTTCTATACAGTCTACAGGTTTTATGAATACAGAATGCAGAAACGTATAAATATGACCATTTGAGCAGCTGGTAGCTGGCATTTTTGCATAAAATATTCTAAGTAAAATAAATTGATATAGTTTTATTGATTTAATTTTAGCTCTGGCTGTCGGAGAAATTACTGAAACAAGCAGTGGAAGAAAATGGGCTCCTTCTGCTATTGATTGTTTTTACCTTCTGCTATTGATGGAGCAATGTAGGTTTTTATAGGCAGGCTCAAACTAAGACTATAACTTATGTTAGGGTGGCACAAAAACAATGATTATTTCAGTGTCACACATTGAAGGCACAAAGAAAAAAATAATGTGTCACAAAATGCTTATTAAATGCATCAATGTCTCCACAAAAAGAAAAATGTTGATACTCCAAAGGCACAAAAGACTTAAAGTGGTACACAAAAATTAAGAAACGCACACACACACACACACACACACACACACACACACACACACACACACACACACACACACACACACACACACACACACACACACACACAGATTAGAGTCCCAGATGGTTAGGGATATAAACTGTGTGTGTTTACTTGTTTTCCTCATGTTGTCAGGACATAAATCAGGCCCTGATAGTGTAAAGAGTTACATTTAGTGCTGCTCTGTGTCACTGTGTGTGTTTCTTTCTCTCTCCATTACGAGTGCAGACAGCAGGCTCGCTCATCCATGGCATCACAGCAGCAGCAGCAGTGCAAAGGTAGGAATACTGCCGGGTGATTTCCTCGAGACCTCCATGGGAATTCACGGAATGTCCCGGAACGCCCAGGGTGGGCCTCGTTGTCATTTTTCCTGTTTGCTTGTTTCCACTGAAGAGCCTTACTTCCTGCTGTTGCTGCTAGTTTACACACACACGCACACACAAACACTGACACAGAGTAAGGAAATAGCTCTGTGATTGTGAAAGTCAGATATATACACAATTAAAATAAGAGGATTTCCTCATGAAAAATAAAATCCTCTCTGCTCAGCGACCTCTTGTTGGAGAGAATCAGTGCTTTACGTAAGACATGAAGACTTAGACAATAAAGAATCACAAAGCACACGAGTGGATGTTAAACAAATGGTTTTAGATCATCAGTCAGATGGGTAAAAGGTTGAAAATAGGTTTCTAGCAGTGCTGTTTCTGTGTTAACTTCAAAGTTTGACATCACAATTTTCTGTTACATTAACAGAAATGGCTTTACTTGAGCTATGCAGCCAGCACAGCTAAAAATAAACGTGGATTACCTTCCTGCAGCCTCAAATCTCTGGGAGTTGATTGTCATAATGTAGAGAAATGAACAGAATTCGGCAGCTGCCTGGAGGGAAGAAAACTAAGCTAAAAATATTTGTATTCTTTGGACAATAGGTCACTGTATTTGTTTATTCCAGCACCCTGCACATGTACAGCCCATGTGTTTAAAAAAACATATAGAGAAATCCACACTTTACACAGCTACATGTGCACATGCCGGGAATGGAGGAATCACAATTCCAGCAACAGTTAGAGTGGGAAACCTGCAACTCCTTCCAGTGCAGCTGCTGTTCTTACATTGCAGTCCTTTTATGACTGCTTGCACTGGAGCTTCTACTGTGTCATCACAGACAAATCACAATTTCGTCACAAATTTGCTGCGCCTCAGGGCCCAAACAGGAGCCTTTAGTCAGTCTGCAGTGTCCAAGCACTGTGACGGAGCATCACGCTGCCAATGCTGTCTTCTAGTTTAGCATCCTGAGGCATCTGAACATTATGGAGGAACATTCAGTGATGTTTGAGGATCATCACACATGTGAGCTGGTTCTCTAGCCAGAACTTGGAGAACCAAACAGAAACTGCATAGTCCAATCCTGAAGCTGGTGTATCAGCTCAGGAGCTTGATCCTAAAGTGGGTGTGCACCTTAAACGTGTCCCTCATAGTCACACTGTCAAAGTAGAGTTTCATTATAAATACATGACATGGAAACAGCTTTGGCTCTTCAGATGTAAGATTTTTTAAGACCGATACCGATACCAATATTTGGTGATTTTAAAAAATCTGATATACCGACAGATTTTTTTTTCTTTCAGACACATGAAGAATAAACAGTACACATAATTATTTATAAGTAATTACTAAGATGATACGAGAGTGCAGTTTAAAATGATCTTGTTTTACTGGCACAACAAATCGTGGATTACTCGACTCTTCTAGCATCAGCTGGCTATTGTGTTTGTGGAGTTCAAAACACGTGTTACCTATGGGGAGGTTGCATAGTGCCCTCTGGTGGACAAACTATGCAATTGTTCAACTCACAACATAGTTGAAGGGTGTTTCTCCCATCTTCTCTACTTATTTATTTAGATCTATCCACCATTAAAAATGATATCAGCAGGTAGATAATATTGATTCCACTGACATGTTGGTCAGGCTTGGTACAACAACCCAAACTTGGTATCTGGCTAACAGTAACTGCACTGTTCTCCAAAGAGAATATTCATGGTAAATACATACTGTGTGTAAACACTGATGGAGAGCCAGCAAACGCATAGGCGCAAGTGGTCAAGATGGGACTCCCAAAGTAATCTGAAAAGAGCAGCCACACTAGGAATTGTGTATGTCATTAGGAGGGCTAACAACACCAGCAACAACAGTAATATAAAGACAAATTTTTATCATGAGACGAAAGACGAAATTAACAAACTTTCCACTCTGTCCTTCTCCATATTCTGCAGGCTAGCGGCTAGCTGCCCACCAAGCCCGGTGCCAGAGACTGATTCTGGGCAGAGGGAGCCAGGTAATGACCCTCAGTCCTTCCATCAGACAGCCTCCACGCATTGAGCCGGATCATGCTTTAGCTCCCTGACAGTCAGTCAAAATGATGGCCTCGGTGGTAATCGGGGGACATCGGAAGAAGTCCCTCACTTTGAGAGGTGTGGACCCAGAGACCTGCATGATCGTGTTTAAGAACCACTGGGCACAGGTGATCTTTTTATTTACTCCTGCATCATCTTCATCTTCACTGGTTAATCAGTGCTTTGCTTCACAGATAAAGTCACTACTGACATGTTTTTTTAGCTGCTCTTTGTCTCTTCTGTCTGGCCTGGCCTAGTTTCACTTACAATGACTGTGTGACTGTCTGCGTGTGTCTATGAATGTGTGTCAGCATTACTGGCCAGACTCTGGCCCTTAAACACAGGATCCATTTAGTACAAATCACTCTCCACAGCTGCCAAGAAAACCCCCACACACTCTGCATCGTCTGTGTGTGTACAAGTATTTTGTGTGTGTTTGCAAGTGTGTGCATGCGGTCCTTGTCTGAAGCAGCCAATGTCAAAGGTTAACACAAGTCCAGAGAGTGAATTGCGTTCTTATTTTATTCATCTCTCTTTCATCCCTCCCACGGCTATCTCTCTGTTGTGGCATCTTAAATGTTTTACAGCAATAAAATTATTTTCTTTATTAGACAAATTAAAAAAAAAAGTTTAGTCCATTTTATGTGAGCTCCAGTTAATTTTCCTCCTTGGCGCGTTTCATATGTGGACATTTCAACACAGTCATCGCACTTGGGTGAGGACAGATGATCACACTCACATCCGTTGGCGGAGGTTGTCTCGGTCTGTCTCCAAACAAACTCCCAAGCGGTTTATTTATGATGACAATGTGATCCCACATCAGTCTGCACATCGTACTCAGCAGATTTCAGCTGAGTTTCAGTTTCAGAAATTACGAAGAAATTAAATACGATGATTTTGGGAGTAACTTATCCATGTTATCCATTAGTCTGCAATGCAGCACCCTCTGCCTGTATTTCTTTTCTTTGCTCCCGGCACAGACACATTCTGCCAATATATGGACTGAACGGTCTTGTGTGGTTTGTAGCAACACATTTTGGTTTGCTTGGAATTTCTCTGTGTTACAAAAAGCAAAAGTACAGGAAATAAACTCATTAACTGATTCAGACTAGAGTAAATAAACAAAACACCCTTTTTCCAAAGGCTGATCGAGGTAAGCTCAAATTTGTCCACGAACTCTAGGGAAATCAAACAAATATACACAGGTCAAAATTGCTCAGAATTACAAAATTACTCCTCAAATAGAACATTGACATTGCCACTCCATAAGTTTTTGTGGTGCCTAGTGGTCATTAGAGGAATTACAACTGTAGTCCTTTAACGTTCAGCTGAGAAGGGTCCAAAACAGCTGCATATAAATATTATTTCTAATGCATTGAGGTAAAGAGGTGATGGCAGTAATGATCCAGTTTGGTACCATTAGAAACTAAAGGAAGCCAAAATAAAAACATGATATAAATAATGTGTTTCTGTTTTCTTCATGCATTAATTTAAACAGCATTTTGCCCCAGTGACGTTTCTAACCTGGACGCTTGAGAGATTATTAAGTGACATCATTTATGCCATATTTCATTTAATAAATCTGTCTCCAGCTGTTATGTTTGTACCAGGATAAAGCTTTGGTTTAGTTAGTTTAGTTTTTAACTTTTCCATGCAGAGTTTCAAATACATTCTTTAAAAATGTACTTTAAAAAAATCTGAATACGCTTTGATAAAACAGGTGTGAGTATCTACTGAGTAATTTCCTCTAATCACTCTCATTTCAGGTGTTTGTTTTGCTTGTCGTATAAAGATGGCTGTAAACGCATTGTCTTTTACATCCTTGTGTTTCTGTTGTTTTTCAGGTGGTGAAGATCCTGGAGAAACACGAGCCGAGTCGCAGCGGCACCAACGCGCTGAGTTTCCTCACAGGTTATGGTAGCAGCGGCGGCAGCAGCAGCTCCGGAGCGCTACGTCTAGGCCCCATCCCAGCCGACGAGGCCAGCGCCGTCCAGAACTACGTGGAGCACATGCTCTTTCTACTGATGGAGGAAGAGGCGGGCCAAGGTAGGATTAAAGAAATCATCCCTCACTGTGCAACAAATGCAGTAGTATACTGGGACTCAGGAGTGTTTGTGCACCGGTACCAGGGGGAGCGATGGGTCCGATCCTGGAGTTTGTGGTCCTTGAGGGTGTGATGGAGAGGCTGTTTCTGTGGAGTCTGAGGAGGCAGTTCACTGAGGACATGAAGCTAGAGCAACTCAGGATGTACCAGATGCTTTTGTCTCAGGCCAAACAGCCTCTGCTTCACCATAAACCGGTTCTGCGGCCGCTAATGATGCTGCTCGCCTCCTGCGCCGGAGCTGCATCTGGTGAGTTGGAGGTGAAAGTGTTGAAATGTTTAAGATTTGACTTCCCAGGCCAAATGAAGGTTTTGCTGATTACTACACCATCTAGTGGTACAATGTGGTATTACATTACAGTGCAGCCAAGCCCAAGTTCAAGTTCAGCTGTTATCTCTTCCATATAATACAATTTATATATATATATATATATATATATATATATATATATACACAGCACCCATGCCATCTTGCATAGATGGAGCGCTTTAGGTTGAAGTTGTAAAATGTTCCTTTTTTATATATATATATATATATATATATATAAAAACACCCAGCACGCCCCTGCGGGCGGTTTATCCTTCAAGCTCGGGTCCTCTACCAGAGGCCTGGGAGCTTGAGGGTCCTGCGCAGTATCTTAGCTGTTCCCAGGACTGCGCTCTTCTGGACAGAGATTTCCGATGTTGTTCCCGGGATCTGCTGGAGCCACTCGCCTAGCTTGGGAGTCACCGCACCTAGTGCTCCGATTACCACGGGGACCACCGTTACCTTCACCCTCCACATCCTCTCGAGCTCTTCTCTGAGCCCTTGGTATTTCTCCAGCTTCTCGTGTTCCTTCTTCCTGATATTGCTGTCATTCGGAACCGCTACATCGATCACTACGGCCGCCTTCTTCTGTTTGTCTACCACCACTATGTCCGGTTGGTTAGCCACCACCATTTTGTCCGTCTGTATCTGGAAGTCCCACAGGATCTTAGCTCGGTCATTCTCCACCACCCTTGGGGGCATCTCCCATTTTGACCTCGGGACTTCCAGGTTGTACTCAGCACAGATGTTCCTGTACACTATGCCGGCCACTTGGTTATGGCGTTCCATGTATGCCTTGCCTGCTAGCATCTTGCACCCTGCTGTTATGTGCTGGATTGTCTCTGGGGCATCTTTACACAGCCTGCACCTGGGGTCTTGCCTGGTGTGATAGACCCCAGCCTCTATGGATCTTGTGCTCAGAGCTTGTTCTTGTGCTGCCATGATTAGTGCCTCTGTGCTGTCTTTCAGTCCAGCTTTGTCCAGCCACTGGTAGGATTTCTGGATATCAGCCACCTCCTCTATCTGCCGGTGGTACATACCGTGCAGGGGCCTGTCCTTCCATGATGGTTCCTCGTCTCCCTCCTCTTTCTTGGATTTCTGCTGCCTGAGGTATTCACTGAGCACTCGGTCAGTTGGGGCCATCTTCCCAATGTATTCTTGGATGTTCCTTGTCTCATCTTGGACTGTGGTGCTGACACTCACCAGTCCCCGGCCCCCTTCCTTCCGCTTAGCGTACAGCCTCAGGGTGCTGGACTTGGGGTGAAACCCTCCATGCATGGTAAGGAGCTTTCTTGTCTTGATGTCAGTGGCTTCTATCTCCTCCTTTGGCCAGCCTATTACCCCAGCAGGGTACCTGATCACGGGCAGGGCGTACGTGTTGATGGCTCGGATCTTGTTCTTACCATTCAGCTGACTCCTCAGGACTTGCCTGACCCTCTGCAGGTACTTGGTGGTTGCAGCTTTTCTAGCGGCCTCTTCATGGTTCCCATTCGCCTGTGGGATCCCCAGGTACTTGTAACTGTCCTCTATGTCTGCAATGTTGCCTTCTGGTAGTTCAATCCCCTCAGTTCTGACTACCTTCCCTCTCTTTGATACCATCCGACTACACTTCTCCAGTCCGAACGACATTCCAATGTCATTGCTGTATAGCCTGGTAGTGTGGATCAGTGAATCGATGTCTCGTTCACTCTTGGCATACAGCTTGATGTCATCCATGTACAGGAGGTGGCTGACAACTGCTCCATTCCGTAGTCGGTATCCGTAGCCAGTCTTGTTAATGATCTCACTGAGGGGGTTCAGGCCTATGCAGAACAGCAGTGGGGACAGAGCATCTCCTTGGTAGATCCCGCACTTGATGGTGACTTGTGCTATGGGCTTGGCCTCTAGTGTTGTACGCCACATCCCCATTGAGTTCCTGATGAAGGCTCTTAGGGTCCCATTGATCTTGTACAATTCTAGGCATTCCAGTATCCAGCTGTGGGGCATTGAGTCATAGGCCTTCTTGTAATCAATCCAGGCAGTGCACAGGTTGGTCAGTCTGGTCTTGCAGTCTCGGCTGATTGTTCTGTCTACCAGTAGCTGGTGTTTTGCGCCTCTGGTATTCTTGCCAATTCCTTTCTGTGTCCCGCTCATGTATTGACCCATGTGCCTGTTCATCTTAGCCGATATGATGCCTGACAGGAGCTTCCATGTAGTACTGAGGCAGGTTATTGGTCGGTAGTTGGAGGGGACCGGTCCCTTCTTGGGGTCCTTGGGGATCAGGACTGGAGACCCTTTCTTGGATATCTGCCACTGTGGTGGTTACTGGACCCTGTTCAGGGAGGCTGTGAGTCTTTGCTTGGCAGTTTCCAAGGCCTCAGGTATGTATTTCTTAGGCACCTTATTTGTCGCACCTTGCTGCAACTCCGTTAGTTGGCTAACCTCCCTCCGTGCTACTTTGATCTTGCCCTCTAGCCTCCTTCTCCATGGAGGGTACTGCCCCTTGTCACTGTTCAACTTGTAGCCAAGCATCTCACTGATGCCGTATTGTAGATCAGCTTGTTAGTGTCGGTAATCGTGGTTGTAGGTATTGCCCGTAGTGCTGCATTAACATCATCTAGCAGACCTTCTGAGGGTACTTCACGTAATCTTGGTAACCGACTACGGGGGATCCAGGTTTCAAGCTTGGCCATGATCCTATTTTTCAGGTCAGTTCCTCTCGCACTCAACGATCCTTCTCCTATCGCACTTGGGGCTATGTACCCAATCTCGGGTGGGGGTGATGATATCGCCCCCCTGACCTGGCGTCCTGACTCCTCCTTGCCGTAGCATTTGTGTTGTACCTCGTCAATCTCTAGCTGTGAGAGCAGTCCCTTGAACACTGAGCTACTAGTTGTTTCGCCGTCATTGTGGATGTTGGGTATTGAAGAATCCATAGGTCCCTCATCCTATTCATGTAGCCCCTTCCGTCAGCGTTACTTGCGTAGTAGCATTCCAACAACGCCCTGTTTTCGTCTCTTGCCCACCGATGCCTTCTTGTTCCAGTAGCCCACTTGTCGTCAGGGTGCCCTGGTTCCTCAACACCTGACGCGGACCTTGTTGATCCGGGCGACGTCCGAGCCGGCATGCCTTCATACTTATCTGTCTCGCTCATGTCTGCGGTAGGCTCGCTTAGCATAGGGGGTCTAGCCTTAGGACCCTTACTGGATACAGACGCCCCAGGCAGGAATCGAACTTGCGATCCTCTGTTCCAAAGGCATGTAGTCTAACCACTACGCTATCCAGCTGCATAAAAAAAAAACACCCAGCACGCCCCTGCGGGCGGTTTATCCTTCAAGCTCGGGTCCTCTACCAGAGGCCTGGGAGCTTGAGGGTCCTGCGCAGTATCTTAGCTGTTCCCAGGACTGCGCTCTTCTGGACAGAGATCTCCGATGTTTTTCCCGGGATCTGCTGGAGCCACTCGCCTAGCTTGGGAGTCACCGCACCTAGTGCTCCGATTACCACGGGGACCACCGTTACCTTCACCCTCCACATCCTCTCGAGCTCTTCTCTGAGCCCTTGGTATTTCTCCAGCTTCTCGTGTTCCTTCTTCCTGATATTGCTGTCATTCGGAACCGCTACATCGATCACTACGGCCGTCTTCTTCTGTTTGTCTACCACCACTATGTCCGGTTGGTTAGCCACCACCATTTTGTCCGTCTGTATCTGGAAGTCCCACAGGATCTTAGCTCGGTCATTCTCCACCACCCTTGGGGGCATCTCCCATTTTGACCTCGGGACTTCTAGGTTATACTCGGCACAGATGTTCCTGTACACTATGCCGGCCACTTGGTTATGGCGTTCCATGTATGCCTTGCCTGCTAGCATCTTGCACCCTGCTGTTATGTGCTGGATAGTCTCTGGGGCATCTTTACACAGCCTGCACCTGGGGTCTTGCCTGGTGTGATAGACCCCAGCCTCTATGGATCTTGTACTCAGAGCTTGTTCTTGTGCTGCCATGATTAGTGCCTCTGTGCTGTCTTTCAGTCCAGCTTTGTCCAGCCACTGGTAGGATTTCTGGATATCAGCCACCTCCTCTATCTGCCGGTGGTACATACCGTGCAGGGGCCTGTCCTTCCATGATGGTTCCTCGTCTCCCTCCTCTTTCTTGGGTTTCTGCTGCCTGAGGTATTCACTGAGCACTCGGTCAGTTGGGGCCATCTTCCCAATGTATTCTTGGATGTTCGTTGTCTCATCCTGGACTGTGGTGCTGACACTCACCAGTCCCCGGCCCCCTTCCTTCCGCTTAGCGTACAGCCTCAGGGTGCTGGACTTGGGGTGAAACCCTCCATGCATGGTCAGGAGCTTTCTTGTCTTTATGTCAGTGGCTTCTATCTCCTCCTTTGGCCAGCTTATTACCCCAGCAGGGTACCTGATCACGGGCAGGGCGTATGTGTTGATGGCCCGGATCTTGTTCTTACCATTCAGCTGACTCCTCAGGACTTGCCTGACCCTCTGCAGGTACTTGGTGGTTGCAGCCTTTCTAGCGGCCTCTTCATGGTTCCCATTTGCCTGCGGGATCCCCAGGTACATACATATGTATATATATATATATATATATATATATATATATATAACGGATGTTTCTGACAGAAAGTAGGGGCAATTGTTTAAGTGATAGCTTCATTTATTAAGGGATGTTTTTAGGTTTAGATTTTTACATTAAGTACCTGAAGTGTCACTTGAAGCCTTTTGCAGACACTGTGAAAAAGCATCAGTACACACAGTGTAACCACAGCAAACAAAGAATGGTATTTCAAATAAGGTGATTATTTCCCCCTCATCTTTACATCAAAATGGATTTAAGTGGTTAATTATGAGGTCATTTCTCAAGCTGGAGGTGTAACCACTAACCAGTAAGACGTTTAATTGGTTACCTGACCCTTTAATCACCTGCGGCCCCCTGCAGACACCGGCGGCGTGGTGGAGGCGGAGCTAGTTCTCCTGCTGAACCAGCTCTGCGTGGCTCTGGTCAAGGATCCCTCAGTGCTCGAACTGTTCTTCCACACCAGCGAGGACCAGGGAGCTGCCAACTTCCTTCTCTTCTCCCTGCTCATCCCGTATACACACAGGTAGGTACACACACACAGGTGCATACACTCTGCTGGATAAAAAAGGGTAACACAAATGTACACAGGTAACACACAGGTAATGTATGTACTTCAGAACTGCACAAAACTCATAGCCTGTGTTATCTCTGTCTCTCAGGCAGGGATTGGTAGGTCAACAGGCCCGAGATGCTCTGCTGCTCATCATGTCTCTGTCTGCCTCTGAGCCTCGAGTCGCTCAGCACATTGCAGAGAACACATACTTCTGTCCTGTAAGTAAATGCACAACATAAAAAGATAACTGTTTAAGAATTACAGACCATTTTTTCATACACAGTCCAACATTTTCAGAGGCTTGTTTTTTATACTTGGATGATTCCCTGCCTCAAAATGCTCTGCTCAGTCTTTACTGCTGCCACCTTCAGCTGCTGCTTGTTTGTGGGTCAGTTCTGTGTTTAATAAGTTGAGTTGAGATCATCTGAATTACTTGGCCAACGAAGATTATTCCATGTCTTTGCCTTGAATTACTATTGGGTTGCTTTGGGTCATCATCATTTGCACTGTGAAGCTTCATCTGTGCAGTTTTGCAGCGTGTGTCTGATTCTGGACACTTTACACTTCATCCAGCTGCTTTGATCAGCAGTCACATAATCAATAAGCATTAGTGCCACTGGCAACATGCATGCCATCACATTACCTTCCATATATCTTACACACTGTGTAAGATACAGTGAGATGTAGGGACAGTGAAAATGTAGGGGACAGGAGTAAGATACTTACTACTATGTGTGTGCGTGAGTGTGAGTGTGTGTGCGTGTGTGTGCGTGTGTGTGAGTGTGCGTGAGTGTGTGTGTGCGTGTGTGTATGTGTGTGTGTGTGTGAGTGTGTGTGAGTGTGCGTGTGTGTGTGTGTGTGTGTGAGTGTGTGTGTGTGTGAGTGTGCGTGAGTGTGTGTGTGTGTGTGTGAGTGTGTGTGTGTGTGCGTGTGTGTGAGTGTGCGTGAGTGTGAGTGTGTGTGTGAGTGTGTGTGTGTGCGTGTGTGTGAGTGTGCATGTGTGTGTGTGTGTGTGAGTGTGCGTGTGTGTGTGTGCGTGTGTGTGAGTGTGCGTGTGTGTGAGTGTGTGTGTGTGTGCATGTGTGCGTGTGTGTGTGTGAGTGTGAGTGTGTGTGTGTGTGTGTGAGTGTGCGTGTGTGTGTGTGCGTGTGTGTGAGTGTGCGTGTGTGTGAGTGTGTGTGTGTGTGCATGTGTGTGTGTGTGTGTGTGTGTGTGCGTGTGTGTGTGAGTGTGCGTGTGTGTGAGTGTGTGTGTGTGTGCATGTGTGCGTGTGTGTGTGTGAGTGTGAGTGTGTGTGTGTGTGTGGACATACCTCCTGTTCTTGAGTGGAACCGGTTATTTGCACATTGTTGTGAACCTTCTGTGGTTGTACTTGTGAAGGCGTTTCCTGACTGTAAACCATAATGACGACACACCTACCTGTGTTCTTGACTCGGCTCGATGTTGTGATGGGTTCACAGTTTTCTTTTGGTGTTTCAGCCAAACGATGACCTTATTCACTTAGATTGACACCTGACTAACAGTCAAATGGAGAATTCCAGTAAAAAGCTAACACATACAAGTTCAACTCTCTATTTTTTAAATCTGTTTTAAACAAAGGACCAGGCCTCACCTGGCCATAAAACTGCTTGTCAGTCAACTATTGAGTTATTTCTGGGCCTTTGAAAATGAGAGACAGCGAAAAATATCTCTGACTTTTGTTAAATCCCTTGAATGAAATCCCTGCACTTTGATCACATGTTGATTTTTTGCTTTGATCTTTGGTGGTGCTATGAGGCCAAACTACATAAATTGTGTCATTGTCAAAAAACTTATGAACTTAACTGGATGTGTACAAGTCTCAAAAATGTAAATGACGATTGAATGTGCGTAAAGTTTAGAAAGAAAGCACTTAAGTCTAGAAAAAGGTGCTTGTGTGAGTGAGGCATAGAAAGCTCTAATAGAGCTCAAAACTGCGATATAAGAACCACATCATTTAACACTTGAAGAGACGACCAATCAGGGTGAAGGATACTGCTGATTAACGAATCACAGTGTAGTTAATATATTACAGGGGTACCCAGGTAACCTGTTTTCTCAGTTTTCTCAAAGACATTGTGCAACATTATGAATATGGTGAGAACAAAGTGGTGTTAGATTAAGACTTCTGTGTTTGCATTATGCTGTGAAACTTTAAATACGTGAGATTTATGTCACATCTGTAAAGTGTTTAAAGCTATTCTTCACAAGCTGAGCCACCAGTTTATCTCACATAGACCCCCATTAGCCCAGCTAAACTGGATTAATCTCCACATGCCTTCCAGCCTGCAGAGAAAAAGGGCGTTTATTCCTCTGCTGAAGTGAAGCAACTGACTGTTTTCTGTTTCTCTGTTTGTCAGCAAGATTATACACACACTTCATAAAACTTACTTGAGAGGATTGAGCACAAACTAAGAAAGAAAGAATCAAATACATGTTTCTCACAGATCTGGATAACTTTTATTAAAAGTGCAAACTGCACGGATAAGAAGGGAAATGAGAGGAATTAGGAGAATAAAAAGGCCCTTTAACAGCCCGACCCTTGATCATTTAACAGATTTTTTATGAACCAGATGGTTGTTTAATGAATACAATCAGTAGTTTTTGAGCCAGTGTATGAGCTCCCCCCCATTCATCTCCCCTCTGTATTGTAATCTCATTAGCGCAAGTTATGCAATAAACTAATGAGCTCATACTGCTTCCTCTGGGACTGTGTGTGATGGATACAGAGAGAGAGGAGAAGCAGATAACTGAGGGAAAACTACTGTGGAAAGTGATGAAGGGGGCTTAAGAGGGAAACCCAAAGAAACAGCAAAGAGAAATAAGAGAAAACGGGAACATTTGAAGAAAAATCGTGTTTCTACAAAATTGAATGAACCTTACTATTAGTAATTGATTAATTAAGCAGTCAGTTACTTGAAAAAACAATTAAAGTAATTAAAGAAAATATAAAAACATATGTATATGTGATAAAATGTCATAACAATAAAAAAAGACCCTTAAATGTTACAGTGATGTAAGTACATGTTTGTGTGTTTCAGTGTTTATCACTGCGTCAGCCATGTTGGCTCCAACCCTCCCAGTTCCTGACTGTGTGTGAGAGAGAGACCCACGGTGGGGGTTTCATATGTGAAAGGGCGAGCAAAGACATCTGAGCACGTGCCACCTGTGTGTGCTTGTGTTTGTCCATGTGTCAGATTTAAGCCCATGTGACCACTAGCTGACCTCAATCTTTATGCAGAGAGCAGCTTAGTAAATCAGCGTGAGATTGGCCCCAACACAAAGAGGGATTAGCAAGTCTGCACATGATTGGACGCCTGCCCGATTGCTAACGAGACCCGAGACGGCAGCTGTTGACGACCAGCGCCGCCACCACTGCTGCTGTTTATACTGATGTTGATCACCAGCTCTCCTCCTCTCTTCTTCCTTTTTCCTGATATCTCATCCCTGTTTCTTTTGTCTCAAATGAAACAATGTCTTTCTTTTCTTTTTAGAAACAACTTCTCGCTCCGCAGGCTACTTCTTTGCTCACCTCTGTGTTTAAAGGACCAGTTTGTGAAATGCCATTTTTAGTGTGAGCCATTTACCATTTAGCTTAGCTTAGCATAAAGACCTGAAACACAAGGAAAGGCCTCTCGTGGTTTTGTCTAAAGGCTGCAGCTCTTGGACTCACAGCTATATCCATTTTCTTAATGTATGATTAATCAAAAAAGACAAATAGGTCCCACTGAAATATTTAGACAAGCCATTACCAAAGTAAAGAGCGCTGTGGCCCATTTAGAAACCAGAAACTCTGAAATCTTCTCTTTAATCATTATATAGGAGAAGGTGGTGTATTTCCTTGAAATTTTTATTGAAAAAAAAAAACAAAAAACACAAGTAACACAGAGCTATAAATTGCTAATGCTTACCAGTTACATGCTTTTCCCCGGACATGTCCACTTTTCACGTTCTGTCCGAGGCGTCCGGGGGGACTTTTGAGATGGATGAAAATGTCCGGGTTTTCCTATAGGCCTACAGAGGACCCATATCTGCAACGTCATCCCCGAACTGCTGTGCTGTAGGTGGTAGTTCAAGTCACTCTTGAAGCTCTTAATGAAATCCAGTACTGTGGCATTTCTCAGACTTAAGTAACCATGGAACAGAGAAAATATTCCCAATCATACTTTGACTGGGAGAATGGTGGCGTGCAGACAAAATTAATTGAGGTTAGAAACGCCAAATGAGACAGCAGAAACCATTGCACAATACCTTACTGGTACCTCACTGGTAAGCTTTCTTATACAGATGAGGCATTATTTCTGTAACATTATTTAATTCCACAGGTTTTTAAGTTATTTTTTTGCACTTGTTGACTTGTAAAAGCCTATATGACATTTTTTATTTCACCATTCATTAACCGCACAGAGAAGGCATCTTTTAAATATGTTAAAATTTTATTTAAACAAACAGTATTATTAAAAATTTTCATGACTGGGCCAAGTGTCCTCTTTTTTGGAAATCAAAATATGGTCGCCTTACATATGCAAAGTGTCATGTCATGTGTGACCAAAACTCAACCTGCAACAGAAGAGCAGCAAATTTCAGTCAGAGTAATGAGTACTATCACAAACTAACCACCTCCTATTTACAGTTTTAATACACATGTTGTATAAATACATATTATTATATAGATATGCAACTGTACATAGTTTCTATGAGTAATTTTCAAACTGACCTTCTGTTGTTGCTGCAGTCCACCAGGGGGCCCCGGTCCCTGATTTACAGAAAGAAGGGAAGCAGAGAAGGCAGGAGGAAATGAACGATCTAGAAATACAAAGAATCATGAGAAAAACAACAAATATAACACGGACCACGACAGTATTTGCCACAAGTCACTTCCACCTTTAGTCAAAAGCATCCAGAAACACCAAAATCAGCAAGCTGTAAAATAAAATTTCAGCAGGAGTTGTGGCTCCAAAGTCAGCATAGATTTTTGGGATTAGGGAACTAATGTTTTCAGGGACACAATAGTAGTGTTTAATAGTAAATAAAAATATGGTAAAGAAATCTATAATGTCAGTGAACTTATCATTTAAGATTGATGAACCCTTATATACCCCCACAGGCATCATCAGGGCTGATGCCCGTGCAGCGACCCTTTGGAAAACCTGAAAACTATTCTAATTTAAACCATGCCTGTTGATTTACACTGAGGTGTTAAAATTGGTCGTTAAGGGTATGGCGAAAGTCTTCAAATGTTGTCTCTCTTTTTGTTTCTTTTTGACCAACTCTTCTTCAGAATGTAAATTTTAAACACCTGTATGTGCGTGTTTGCTGCAGGTGCTGGCCACGGGTCTGTCCGGTCTGTACTCGTCTCTTCCGGCTCGGCTGCAGGTTTACAGCGAGGACTGGCACTCTCTGGACCAGGCGGACTGGCAGCAGGTAACAACCACAGTGCTGGGGTGACAGGATGAAATCATGAATGAGTGAACCTGTGAGAGAAACCAAAAGTAGTGTCTGGACTTGTACCTTCGTGTGTGGGGGGTGTATTTCTGTTGGTGCCTGGGAGGTTTCAGTTTTAAGCCATTTAAGCAAAGTTTGTGGTTTTCCTCATTACTTCAGAGGACTGAAGATGAAGAGCTTCCACTTTAAGTACACTTAATCTGTACTATGCTCAAGCAT
Organism: Rhamphochromis sp. 'chilingali'; assembly: GCF_963969265.1. NCBI lineage: Eukaryota > Metazoa > Chordata > Actinopteri > Cichliformes > Cichlidae > Rhamphochromis > Rhamphochromis sp. 'chilingali'. The sequence goes on along the minus strand of NC_137929.1, from coordinate 48,810,308 downwards.
GAATGCCTTCCTTCCTGACTTGGCCAGACAACTAATTTTCCAGTATATCAATGCAACACTTGTGTAACAGCTATGCAATGGTAATTAAATCTAAAAAGTGATATGTGCAGTATAATATGCACAAGTATGCGTTAGATAAATGTATGAAAAATAAAACTATGTTAATTAATTACACAAGTTAGTAACAGAATTAATGAGAATAAATGAATCAACACTTTGTGTTTGGGTCAACAGGTTCCTGCTCTGGTCCACTTTTTGCACTCTCTGGACTTTTGTAGTGCTGTTACCAAGGTAACACACACACACGCGCACACACACACGCACACACACTTTATTTTTACTCTGTAAGTGTACATCTTTGTTTCCCTCAGGTGGCTCATCCGTCCATCCGCTCCCAGCTGCTTGGTTACATCTACAATGGCTTCCTTGTGCCTGTACTTGCTCCGGCTCTGCACAAGGTATCACATTTCATCACGACACTGTAAAGAAAGTGCCTGATAAAGTGCCGTGCAGGTACAGGCAGCAAACCTGAAATCTACAACAGGAACAGTTGCCTGTTATATAACACAGAGTTTTAAAGGATGATACTGTCAGAGGTTTTGGTTACCAAACACAGTTATGTTGGTCTTCCTGCTGTAATAACCATAAATACTTTATTTATTCATGCAAAAACATTACACTTATACTCTATAGAGTGTAAGTTTGACCATACAGTAATTTCAGCTGTTTTTGTAGCCACTAAAGTTTTTAAAGTGACCAGACAGGACATTTATTTCCTCATCTTTTACATTTAGTCACCAGTAAACATCTCACAGGAAAGCTATTAATACAGCATTTTTACTGTAATTCCAGCAGGATAAAAACACCTGCATGAAATACCTATTACTTAATCACATCCTAGTGTATGTGATCATTTGTCTGTCTGTGAGTAGCTGACGGTGGAGGAAGTGATGACTACCACAGCATACTTGGACCTGTTCCTGCGCTCCATCTCTGAGCCCGCCCTCCTCCAGACCTTCCTCTCCTTCATCCTGCTGCACACACATGACAACGTTCACATCCTGGACACACTGGTCAGCAGGGTCAACACACCTTTCCAGGTATCCACACAGTCATCTAATACAGCTGCTTCATGCGCTGTCATGCAGTAAATGACCTTTGACCTTTTGCATGTCCTTCAGTTGGGCACGGTGTCGCTGGCTCTGTTCAGGACTCTGATTGGGCTCTTCTGTGAAGATGTCATGCTGCAGCTGGTCTTCAGGTCAGTCTAACAGCAACTCACAGACACACATCTTTTAATTAGTGCTAATAAAATATTACAGTTTCACTAAAACTGGAACTTCACTGCAGAAAATGTATTATTTAGACGATCCATTTAAAACACCAGCAGCACAAACACTCTATCTATGATGGTAAGACCTCACTGATCACTGTCAGCTACAGCTTCCTTTATTGACTTACTATAAAGCATTTTAACATGGGGAAACTGCACCTGGATGCCAGTTGTGTATAACATGCTTGGACTGAGTGTAACTGCTCTGTGTCTCCTCAGGTATCTGATTCCCTGCAGCCACCTGAGCAGGAAGCAGCGCTGCTTCTTGAAGCAGAGGGACTGTTACTCCTCCAGTGCTGCCTCCTTCCTACTGCTGATGCCCTCCTGGTTCCCTTTGCAGCTCCAAAACTCACTCACACACTCAGAGCACATCCACTGGCCCAAAGCAACCGGTCAGTATGTTAGCAGGTAACGGCTTATTTATACATTAGCTTTGGCTGTACTGACCTGTTCCTCCTGAACCGTCTGTCAGATCTGTCAGTGTCAGACAGCGTTGGTTACTGTCGTGGTTCAGACTTCCTGATGGATGTAAACTACCTCCATTACCTCTGGGATGCCTGTCAGGCTATCTCCACTGCCCGCAGGTTAGTGTGCCTTTCTTCTTCTTCTACAAAAAGACTATGGTTCAGCCTGGGTCTGATTACTAAAATTAAATGTGATTTGGGTTGTTTCTCATAACTGGTGTACATGGTGCATTGCACCACTTACTGGGAAACATGCAGCAAACCAGAGTGTGAAACAGTGAAAGTGGTTCATAGTGTTATAGTGACATCTGCTGGTCAACATATGCTATTACATTTGTACTAAAAACCTTGATTGTTGTTATTGGTTTTAAATGGTAAATGGCCTGTATTTATATAGCGCTTTACATATCCAGTCATCCACCCATTCACACACACATTCACACACTGGTGATGGCAAGCTACATTGTAGCCACAGCCACCCTGGGGCGCACTGACAGAGGCGAGTTAAAGTTCATAGTTTTGCTTTTCAAACTACAATTAGATAAGCGCGAACTGAAAACCAGCAAGGCACATCTAAGGTAGGAGAACTGAGACATTTGTGGTAATAGATAAATGTTGCCACAATAATGAGTTTGGTCTTTTATCTGACAGTGAAACCAAAATCAAACAAAAAAATGCACTCCTTATCGTTGTAATCTTACGTGCAGGAAACAGACTAATAAAAGAAACGAGAACAACAGCTTACAGCCACGCTAAGACTGAGCAACACTTTAAGTTACATGCTAATGCTTACTTGTTTATACTCTTTGTTTTGTGGGTTGGCATGCAAATATCTGATAATGGTTGGCTAATGGGAATGCCATTATTGTTTCAGATCTGAAAGTCTTAGTGTAAAAGTTTGCATAAATACATACTTTTAAGCCTCTGCGGGGGCAGACCGTGTGTGGGTGTGTGAGGACCCAGGAGCAGACACAGGTGAGGAGACCAAAACTAACTTGAACAAAAAGTGAGCCTTTTATTACGGCTGATAATCAGGGAACAAAACAAGGCAGGAAGCACAGAGGCAAAACTAAACTGGAACCTAAACTGGGGAAAACTGAAAACTAAGAAAACTGAGACTTCACTATAAAAACTAGGAAGACAATGACAAGGTCACTGTGATGACTATGAACAGGACGTCGTGCAGGAACATGAAGGAACTATAAACTTATAGCACAGACTCCTGAAACCTGACATGACATGAAGGGTGACACACAGACGACACGACGCTGAACACAGGAAGACAGAGGACTTAAATACACACATGAGGTGATCAGGGGATGTGGAGACACATGAGGACACAGCTGTGACACTACTGACTTTTAAACTACCATCCTAATGTTGTTTAGGCCCAACTCGTGCCACGCTCGGGACACGCTTGTGTCCCTACCTCTACCAATCAGAATATGGGCTCAAGGTCATGGACTGCCTTGCACTGGGTTTCATCACTTTGGGCCTCCATCCATGATCAATCCAGTGAATGGATTTGACTGGGATCTTAGTATTTATAATGTTAATTTAGAGCATTGCTGTGACAGAGCCCTGTGGTTATGATTTGGGAATTTTTCGAATTTAACTAAAAGTTATACACTGAGTAATTTCAGAGAAGTTTATTGAATCTATATTTTTTTCTTTGTTGGCAGGTCTTGCCGTTTATGGTCGGCTTCTTATGATGGCATCAATCCTCCACTTCAAGAGTATCGATCTGATACACCTGGTAACAACATGGAAGATGAGGAAGAGTTCATGCAGCGAGTCAAGAGCGACTCCATCTGCTCACTGGTTATCAGTCCTCCGCCCTCTGCCCTCTCCCCTACACCATCCTCTTTAGATAACAGCCAAGCGGGCAGAGCCAGCTCCGCCCTTGAACTGGAGTGGGATGACATTTTTGCAGATGACAATCCCTTGGTTTCAGCTGTGGTAAACGTGGTGCTGGCGAATGGGGATGTATCATTGGAGGCAGATACATGCACATTTCCGCCAGCACCTCCCCCACTGCCTCCTCGACACATCCAGGAAATGCGGCGCAATGCAACCAAGCTGGTGCGCGGCTCTTATGTTGAAGAATCCGAGTTTCAGGATGACGTTCTTGTCTATGATCTCATTGCTAAAAAGGATGCAAAGGCAGCCATTTTGGATCGGATCATGCTGGCAAATCGCCAATCCCGTGGGAGCATCTCGAAAGGACAGCGAGTTTCAGCAACAGCGACAACATTAACAACGATGTTAACAACAACAGGAAGGACGGTTCTGGAAACTGTAAACAGCATTATGTCGGCGAGGAGGAGGAGCGAGGATGCAGGAAAAGAGGAAAGAAGAAGGAGTGAGGTCTGTGAAAAGGAGATAGGGAGAATAAAGGAAGGAGAAGAAGAAGAAACCAAAAGGATATTTGGACACAGAGGGTCACTGGGAGATCAGCTCTTTACCAATGGCTTTAATGTAAACAATGACATCATCGACGAATGTGATGATGCAGATGATGATATATACATTACAGCTCGTGTCAGCCATACACCTGGAGCACATCAGCAACATGTACATGAAAGCATGCAGTCACCCTCAACATGTTTAGTAAAAAACACTTTAACCAATGGCCATCATGGATCTGAATCATTTGACCGTCCCATATCTCCAAGCCTGCCTGACGACAACACAAACAACAATGACTTCCTGTCCCAATACTGTGAGCTCATGCTGTCATTAGGGGTAGAACCAGACTATGAGGACATCACAGAGGATATTGACACATTCAGGAAGCGTGTCCAAGTGCTAAGGCAAAGACTTGAAGAGGAGGAGGAAGAGCTTTGCACTGACTTTGGTTTTAGCTCCTTTGGGGATGACGTTGGGGCAGAAGAAGAGGAAGAGGTGATGCGAGAGGAAGAAGAAGCGGAGAAGATCAGGAGCGACACAAAGAAAGGCGGCAGGAGACATCAAATTCCATTTACAGGTCTGTGCTTGTGTAACATTTAAAGCAGCTTCACTGATTTATTAACCTCAGTCACTATACACATTTTTACAAGACAGAATGAGAAAGTTTCTTTTGTGTCAAATATTCAGAATTTTTTCCAATTAACGCTTAACGTAATGTAGATTTGCAACATGGTAACGTGGTCAAAAATAAATGTAGCCACTGAAAATACAAAAAAGCTGTTGGTTGGATGTCAGTTGTAAGACTAAAAGACCCCCCCCCCCCCCCCCCATTATTTTACACCTGATACAATGCATTTTCTCTTGACGTACACTAACCAGGTCCATTCATCAGTGTGCTCTTGTCTCGGCTGGAGAACCTTCTCGAAAACTCTATTGCTGTAAACCTGCTTGTGACAGGCATCCTGGCCCAGTTGGCATCGTACCCACAACCTCTCCTGAGATCCTTCCTGCTCAGCACAGACACACAAAACCAGCCTAACGTTCGCACACTTTACCAGGTAGGAGTCATACATCTGACACGACTCATGCAGGTCAGATTGGATTTTGTTAATAAAAATGTTATGTTCACTTTCATTCTGTAGGTGCTGGTGTCGCTGCATGCTCAGATAGAGCGCTATGTGATGGCCAGACCAGACTATCCTGCTCTAGTCACTCAGGCCTGGAGGTTCTTGTTGGCAAAAGACCAAGATGGCAAATTCAGAGGTTAATAAGTACACATATAAACAGGATACAAAACAACATATGTTAAAGTTAAAGAAACAAGTTAGATAGTCTGCTTTAAATGGACAGTGTGATGGACAAGAGCAGGCAAGAGTCTCTGTCAGCTATGCTGTTTGCAGATGACATAGAATTGAATTGAATTGTATGGAGGACAGTGGAATATTGTAGATGAGTTTAAATAGTTATAGTCAACCACTCCAAGCAACAGTGGTTGTGGAAAAGAGCTGAAGAAGCTCAGATTGGGCAGAATGGGGTTTTTTTTGGCAGAAAGGTAGCAGGAGGAATAGAAATGAAAGATTCAGGGCAGACAGATTCAGGAGTGAGGATATGGAGAAACAGCTCAGGTTGGACAAAGTAAGAATGACTGAATGTCTTTAAGCGGCTGAGGAGCTGTGATGGCATGACAGAGGATAAAAAAGACAAAGAGATGATCCACTGTGAAAAGTTGTGCTTAAAAAGACGTAAAAGAGTTGTTAAGTCGACAGCTCTTAATTTCACCAACTTATTCTGGCCATGCCAGCAAACATCCTAATGTTTCGGCCTTGTGGCCTTCATCAGAGAAGCTCTGGACTAGAATACATTTGTGAAACTGAGAATTGTTCATTTATTACTCTTGGGCAGTCAACACTGGAGCCACAGATGAGTACATCTGCTTTTCTTAGCACTGATAGCGCTGGGCAAGCCTCTGACTAAGCTTGAAATACATAATTTGTAGATGTTGTCAGGCCACCTCCGAAAGTGTGAACACAGTCATTTTTGGAAAGTTACAAATAAAACGTTTTTCAGACGTCAGTTTATGATACTTGTGTGTGTCCCGCAGAGTGCCTCCAGTCTCAGGGCGGTGACATCATCCTGGATCCATCGCTTCCCAATGGCTCTGTGAAGAACGCTCTGCCTTTGCCTCCTTTCAGTGTCTTGCCCCCCTGTCCTACTATTTCCCCTCAAGCCAAGAGCCGAGTCTTCGCCATTATCCTGTACGCCGAGTTCCTGAAGGAGTTGGCTGCCTTGGCCCAGGAGCACAGCATTGCCTTGGACTGTTATTCTGAGGAGTAACGAATGCAAACCCCTGTAAAAAATCTGCCTCCCAGATTGCTGCTGATAAGATCAAGGATATGTGTTGTGACCACCAGCAAAAGACTGAGCTCAAGGAGAAAACATGTAGCATGAACTACTTTCCTCATTGAGGATTAATATAAGCGAATAATTTAAGTAGTATAAATATTCAGATGTTGTGTATGTTCCTGGCAGCACTTGAAAATGTTGATGCTTTCCCCATGTGAATATGACTGATATTTATAAAATGATTTTGAAGGAGATGATTTTGAAGAATCAGTACTGAGTTTTATATATTTGTGGGATGCGTGAAAATAGTTTTCTACCATATTTTCTTAAATCTTTGCATGGTTTTGTTGAGATGGAAAAAGTTAGACATGTGGTTCAAAATGCAGAGGACCTTTTTATTCCTCCTCCTCAGGAAGGACAAAGTGCTGCAGAAGCACTTACCTTACATGCCCTGAAGTGACTTTGCATCAAATAGATCTAAACTTTAATTTATTTTATTGTGTTTTCATATCCAGTAAACAATTCACTAATATTCAAAATGATTCATTAAAACTGTTAATGCGAGACAATTCTTTCTTACTTTTAACACCAGCAATTTTTTTCTCTTATAAAAGGAGGCAGTAAAATTTAACCTTGCTTATATTCCCAACATTTTCTTCGTTTTTTTTTAACGTGTATGGTAGTTCAAAGACATTTCTAAACCTCAAATATCCATCCAACATCTGACATAGCAGCTATGAAAAAACAGAATAAAAAATGGACAGAGCTTCAGTCTGAAGTTAAAGCAGACCTGTCTTAAATCAGCTCTTCGCCCCTTATTTCACTAAACACTTCCTAATGAATTTATAAGCTCATTCACTAATTTGTTGTGATAACGAGTAAAGCAGTAAGTTCCTTTTGCAAATGATTATTATTATGCTCAGAAAAGATGATTATGGATGTTAGTTTGCTTATTTACTAATGACTAGTCATTATTTAAAGAGTATGTGATGTTCCTTGGTTTTATAGTCATAGTCACATCCACACCTTTGGTTCCTGTGATTAATTATAAAACCCTGAAACATTGACTTTGAGGCTTCGCAAACTGATGGGCAAAGTCACAGTGCCTACATTTATCTTTTATACCATCTGTGGTTTGTCAGGGACAAACCCTCATCTTGAATCAGAGACACAGATGTCATAAAAGACGAGTGCAGACAATGTGGTCTGTAAAGTCCCAGCCTTGACCTGACTGTATGTACTGTCATCATCTGGGTGTTTTTCAAACTGTATGTGATAAACGAGGGGTGGATCTGACTGAGAAAGAGTCAACCTGTCAACAGGTCAATCATAAAATGCACTTCATCTTCCATTCAGTATGACCTGATGACCAGCGATTGTGACAAAGTCATCAGGGAAGTGTTCCCAAGGTTACAGAGCAAGGAAGCCTTTCCCATAGATGTATATGCAACCAGTTGTCTGAAGGAACTGCCTAGTGTGTCACCACAACAAGAAAAATGGAAGAGAAGGTTAAAGGATGGTAGAATTTTTACTTGTTTTTTTTAGTGAGGTTTTGCTAAACCTGATCATGAGTAAAAATGAAAGTTATTTCAACTACTGTATGTCAAGATTAAAGTGTAGCTCGTGAGAGAGATTATATCAGATTTTTTACTTCCTGATGACACTTCTCTATAGCACGATCAGTTGCACTTCATAGCATAGCGGAAAATAAAGCTGTAGTGTTAAAACGAATAGATGTTTCATCAGTACTGTCTTTATTATTCTCATTAGGGTCCTAAATATCAGTACTAATATACAAGGCACTGAGTGTTGTGAGATTAAGCACCTTATTTGTCCTTACTGTTGTTTTATTGCTGTTTGTATTTACCAGACTGGCTCATGTGCCTGACAAAGCCATTCTAAGTGTACAGTAGTTCATTTTTTGCTTATGTGTATTTTTTGAACATTTTGAACCAGATGGAGGAAATTTTAATGCTGAAATTCAAACAAAGTGAGTGACAATCCTTGAAACAGTATCTAAAGTGTCAGGTTGCTCTGATCGGTTGTGTCTTCCTGTTTATGTGTTTTTGCTGCTGTCTTCATATGCAAACGAACACACAGGTAAAGTATCAAAAGCCTTACTTCAGCTGACTAAAATATTAGTGCAATATATAATGATGCAAAGTCAGTGGATTTTGATTTCCCATGCAGATATCAGATGTTATTTTTTTCTTTTAAACCTCTGTGAATATGATTTGTTGTTGTTAATATAACATTTTAAACTTCATGTTTGTCTTTAAGGTGAAATTTTTCCACGTTGTGATGCTCCTGTGCTTTTGTCTTTGCTGTGTTGTTTGTTGGAAGAAAAAGAGATTTGGTTTCCTGCTTACATAGTTTTCAGGTGGCAAACATAATCACCGATCTGACTTCAAACACCAAGAAACCATGTTTCTCTCTATTTTTAAGCAGTAATAGATGAGGTCTGTATGTAGAAAGCACAGTTTCACCCATGTGCACACTGCCTGTGAATGCATCTATCAGATTCTCCTCCAACTGAGAACTGTTATTCAAAACCTATACTAATAAGTATATTGACAAAAGAATTCCCTCATCCATCCAAATCATTGAATTCAGATCTTTCAGTTGCTTCATGGGCACAGTTGTATAGAATCAAACACCTAGGCATGCAGACCACCTCTACAAACACTTGAGAAAGAATGGGTTGCTCTCAGGAGCTCAGTGAACTTCAGTGTAGTAGTGTGATGGGATGCCATCTGTGCAACAAGACCAATTTCCTTGCTACTGAATATTCCACAGTCAACTGGAAGTTATTGGGAATGTCAGAAACACAGTCACAAAGTGCTAGGCCACATAAAGTCAGTGGGGTCAGGAGATGCTGAGGCACATAAAGCGAGCCCAGGTCTCCAACCTTCTGCAGAGTCAATTGCTGCAGAGTCCAAACGCCATGTGGTCTTCAGATTAGAATGGGTTTCTATGGACGAGCAGCTGCATCCAAGCCTTACACCTGACAACCTGATTGACCTGCACAGAGTCCTGACCTCAACACAAAAGAACAGCTGTGGGATGAATTGGAGTTGAGACTGTGAGCCAGGCCTTTATCAGTGTCTGACCTAACAAATGTGCTTCTGTAAGAATTGTGAAAAATTCCCATAAACAGAATCCTAAACGTGGGGGAAAACATTCCCAGAAGAGTTGAAGCTGTTTTCGTTGCAAAGGGTGGGCCAACATCATATTAAACCCTTTCGGATTAAGAATGAGATGTTAGTCATATGCCTGTGAAGGCACATAAGATAATACTTTTGGCAATATAGTGCACCTGACTGAAGTCTGACTCTGATTTGCATTACTGCTGGCACAATCTGGTGAACGTTTGCTCAGATCTTATTCTTCTTGTCACCAGTGTTCCATCATCTGCTTTGAAATAAATTATTACCAAGATGATACAACTTGACACAGAAAAGATTTTTGTTTTACGTCTTGGTCATTTCTTCTTGTGGCATAGATAATGTTTGCATTTTAGCTTTTGCAATCAGTGATAAAGTCTGGTGCCTAACCCAAAGGAGAGATTTTGCACTTACATTGTGCAGCAAGTTTTTGCTGTATTATCACATTATCAGGTCCTGCACATTTATAATCTGGTAACACTTAAGTCGTGTACATATAGGCATGTATATATTTAAACTAATTAGTCAACATGTAGCAGTGTTAAAAGGTGAGACCAATCAGGGAATCGGAGGAAGACAGACACAGGAAGTTAAACATTACACATAAAAGCTAACCTTCAAAGTAAGATCTGTTGAAAAGAAGTCATGGAAAAGTCAGAGAACCACTAGAGTAAAAAGCATCCTCTGGATAAACATTTCAAATCTGTACAAAAGACCTGTAACAAAAGCTGCAATTATCGACCTCATGGTGGCCCTGATGTCAAAGTCAAAGTTTTACATAAGTCTGCAAGCAATAACAAGTCAGCTGATGTAGTTCACTGTGGTTTAGCTAGTTCCTGTTTTTGTATATACAAGACTTACTGAATGAAGAGTTCAAGCAGACATCAAGGTGACAGCTGTCAGTCACGAGGAGAAGATTGGTTTGAAATTTTCACATCAAATTTGTCAGAGAAGAACAACAAAGCATTAACGGATGATGCCAACGATGACACTTTGCCTGCTGTTGTGGGTTCTTGGTGAGTGAGTTAAAACTGTGCGTGTGGTTTATTGTTTTGCTTTTAAATGGCATCATGGTAGGGTGTGTCTCAGTCATGATTTGTATTGATGGGGTTTCAAAGGCAGGATCTGGGGAGATGTTGATCGTTGAAAGTACCTTTGACCGTCGGGAACATGTAGGTTATATTTAATCTTTGCGACTTCTAAAGTTCAACATTTGAGCGTGAGCAGATCTTTTTTTGTGTATTAGTGTGTAGTTTCAGATCTGCACAAGTTCTATCTCGGTTTACCTGAAAGAACCACCTTAAAATGCTTTAAAAAGTGTTCTTTTTGGCTCATTTGCCAATACTTTTCAAACAGCTCAGACAAAAGAAACACTTATAATAACTGTTGTTAATTATTGGTGAATTAACATTTATTTAACCTTTCATGTGGTTTACTAGTAAGAAAAACTACAATTCTAACTATTAATGCTTAATTAATATATGATAGGTTATATGTGCTATCAAAAATAATTATATGCAGTATTTTAGACATATTGTAGCTGTAAAGAGACCATTTCAAATAAGGTACATGTTTTATACGCATAAAAAAGAAAGTAAAGGCTCTTTCTCGAGATTTTACATATCAGGGCATAATAAAAATCACGTGGTCCTCGGCAAGTCATAACATTTTTGAGACACATCCTCAAATGAACAGTACGTGACATTACACTATGTCACTATTTATACAACAAAACCTAAACCAAAATACAGAGTGTGAGAAACAAGCTCACTGAAAGCTAGGAGCTGTATATAGGCAATAAATAAAAACTGAAAGTAATCATTTGTTATTCTCATAAACATTTTTATTCACAACAGAACATAGAAAATAGATCAAATATTTAAACTAAGAAAATGTAGCATCTTAGGAAAATATACTGGCTTATTTAGAATTTGATGGCAGCAACATGTCTCAAAAAAGTTGCAAAAACATGCAACAAACTAATAGAAAAGTAAGTGTTACTGGTCAATGAACTGGTTCTTATACAGTGCTTTCCTACTCTATCCCAATGGTAGTCATCCTAGTCATCCTAGAACACTAGCTCCGAGGCGAGACCGCGAGAGAAACATACAAGAGACATTTCTCAGACTCTATAGGCCACTGCACACTATTGGTGGAGTAATGATTTGGTCTCATTTCACAGCCAAAGATAAAGTTTAGCTGAAACTGGGTCATGCAGGAGGAATCTGGTCCCAATCAGATCAGCAAATCTGCAACATGATGGCTGAAAAAGAAAAGACTCAAGTTCATTTAACACAATTTAAATGCTCTGGAGGGATCTAAACAGAGTCGTGCAGAATTGAATACCCACAAACCTCAATGAACTAAAACAACATGAGTGTTTTAGTTCGTGAGCCAAACATCCTCAACAGCAATGTGAGAGACTAATAAAGTTACACCGAAAATAAGTACTTCAAGTTATGGCTGTTAAATGTGTCTCTACAAGCTAATGAACTGTGAATATTTGTTTTTCACTGCTTCTTCATTTCGTTTAGCGTTTGTTGCTGTAAATGATGAATTTTCTTTCAGCAAAACTAAATGAAGTTTTCATTAATGACCTGTGATCCTTTCCTTAGCGCCAGACTGTCAGACACCGGTGTTTAATGAAACACAAAGCACCCTGTACCACCAGCCCTGGGAAATGGGACGTATTTTAACCCAACCTGCAATATTTTCAAAACCTGAATCAAGTAAATGAGAAGGAAATAAATAGTAACTGGAACTTTAGAGTTCACCCCTTCATGCTACCCAGACAGGGGGAGTTTCTGCTGACTTTCATAAAAGGTTGACATGAAGATAGAAAACACTGATATGCAGCCCTGTGACCTCATACAGGTGCATTACTATTATGTAGTATCATGTATATGTTATTGGGTCATTATCATTGATTCATTCATTTGTCTATCGCTTTATTGTTTCGGCTGGATGTTATTTTAAATACGTTATAATGTGTGCTAGCTTTATATCTTTAGCATACACTGTAATATATCAGCACATGCCCAGGAGACACGGTCAGTTGGCTGTACCAACTCCTGTGGCTCCTTTCAGTGTGGAGGAGTAGAAGCTTTACTCTGCACCCCTTTCAAATGACCAAGATCTTCTCTCTGTTGTTGTGCTGAGCCCAGGATTCATCAGAGGAAACTTGTATCCATGATGTCATTTCAGTCATAACCTACAGCTTTGATCATAAGTAAGGAAAGGAATGTAGAATGACCTGAAAATCATCAACCTCAGTTTTCACACATAGCTCTCTCTTCACCGCAGCAAACTGGTATAGAGTTGCACTGGTCCACCAGTCAGTTTTCTGTTCCACTCTGTGGTCATTCATGAACAACACTCTGAAATACTTAAACTCCTCAGCTTGGGGCAGCAGCTATTTTTTTTTTAATGTTCATTCAATTGTTTAAATGCTATATATATTTTAACTTTACTTGATCTGCTATTTTTGTTTTTCTATCCCTGAAGGTACTGGAGTTATTTTATCAGAGGGAGATGATCCACCTTTTGATGATGAAGATTATAGTTATTTTTTTACTTCTGGCGAAATAAATTCAACCTTAATAATAAATGACACTGAACTGCTGCCCTCTCTACTGTCAGGTAATATCTGTCTCCTCTGCTCTATGTCTGTAGTTCTAATTTGTAAATATCTTTACAGGATGCTGACTCCAAACATACTGTACTTCTGACATAGTGAAATAGACTGCTTAACAAATTTATTAGACCATAAGTTTATGAACAGTATTTGTAATTACCAAAATAGTTGTATCTGTTTCTGCAGTGGTTAATCCATCACTTTGTGGATGCTCTTTAATCAAAATGATATTTTGATGGCAAAATCAAATCAGGTCCATAAATATTTGGACAGAGACAACTGTTTTTGTAATTCTGGTTCTGTATATTACCACACTAAATTTTAATGAAACAGCTCAGCTATAAATATAAATATCCATCCATCCATGCTTATCCTTGTCATGGTCTCAGGGGGCTGGAGTCTATTATTACTATTTTTATTGAATGTTTAATGAGTAAATGTAACAGCTTAACCTTAGTTGTTATTTCATTTTCAGATTTTGGCAGTGGTGAAATTCCAGAAAAAGACACGACAGGCTCCTCAGGTAATGTTAGCCTGCTCTGGCCTGTGTTAACAATTCTTGGTTGTTTAAGTCAGAAGCGGATGTTTTGAATGGGATTGGGGTTCAGTTTGAAGGCTAACTAACCATGGTGTACTTATTAATTATAAGTAAGGGGTGGGATGTAGATTGCCCTGGAAATGATCAAGTTCACTTTCCATGCTTATTTCACTCTTCACCGTGACAAACTGGCAAAGTGTTGCACCAGTCTGTCAGTCAATCTCTGGCTCCACTTTCTGGTCATTCATGAACAAGACTCCAAAATTCTTCAACTCTCCCCCTTGGAGAACCAACTAATTTTTAACCTAGAGTGAGCACTTGACCCTTTTCTGAGAAGCATGCACTCAGACTTGGAGACTCCTATCTGGATATTGATTTATATTTGTGTTAGACACCAAAGACCTGGTTCCCCAAGTGCATCTACTGATTTTTGAGCGTCGCAGGACACAAGGGTGAACTAAAAGAGGCAACTTTAGTGTGCTGTAGTAAAACATACTAGAAACGAAAAGTAGAAAACTAGAAACTAACAGCGAGGAACTAAGACATAAAGAAAACATAACTGTGAACAGAGAACTATAACGTTACTTTTACTTTCAAAGTAAAACAGGAAACACGACAAGCACAGAGTGAAACTGAACAAAGGAAACACGGAGCACAGAGACAGGAGTGACAACAGACATGACCGGGGAACGAGATAAATTATAATAATACATAATCAGGGAATATAACTTAAACAGATACAAAACACTGGGTCACTGACGTCCATCTTCAAGGAAACAAAGTCCAGACACTTTTCTTTCCAAGCTCCTTAGACTACGATGACCTGAATGATTGAGAACATTCACAGACAATAGGCACTAAACTACACTTCTACCAGCCTGCATGGTTTTAACCTGGAATTGTCCATCGGCATTCTTGGCATGGATCATGCCAAATTTGTGCTTTTCACCTCAGTTTTAAAAATTTGGGAGAAATCAGGAGTTGTGAGATAACTAGAAAGGACTCACCTTGTAACCTTCCTAGAAAGGTGATGATATCTGATGCACTTAAAAGCAAATTTCTATCACAGGCACATAAGGTTCTCACGTACCTACGAACCTAAGGTAGAATTGCACTTCCAATTTTCCTTAATTTCCAGTGTCAACGAAAGCTGCTTCACAAATTTTGGCTTACTGTCAGCTATTAGGTGATTCTCTGTGGTACCATTAGGTCTTTTGCATAACCTCTGATTTTCTTTCCCCTTCTGAAAGCTTCGAGCTAGCTCAGAATTAGGCTGTTTTTTCTGCTAATGAGGAAATGTTGTTTTGCATGATTGCTTTCTATCTCTCTTCGCAGCTCCCAGAAACCATGGACTGAAAACAACTGGTGCTGAAAATGCTGACCTCTGTTCCCTTGGCCTGAGCTATGTTCTTTTAGCTTTGTGTATGCTAGTATAAAAAAAGTTTGTTTGTTTTTTCTTTTGAAAAGTGTGAGCTGCTTGTAAATACACAGGAAACCTGTTCACCCCCCACCCGCAAGTTTTATCATCCTGCTCTTACTGAGTAGATTAGTGGTTTGATTGTTAAAGTGATTACTTCTGTGTTTCTCGGCAATGAGCTTCTGGTATTCAACATCTGCAACCACAAATCCACTAAGAGCGAGGTGTTCTATTTTTTTTTTCAGATGAATAAGCCATTAGAAATAAAACAATCTTTATTTTTCACCAATTCTAACCAAGAAAACTTCAAATTAGCACATAAGCTGCAAACACCTGACATATAAACCATGAAAACTGTGCCTTCTTTATTGGTGCAGTCACCTTTTCCAGGTATGCAAATTTCAGGGTTGAATCCCCCAGTTGCCATGATTGTAATTACTCATGCATGCATGTGGTATATTTTAAATAACTCACTGACATTTGCGTGTGTGCAATCATCTTGTACTGGCAAGGGTTTGAAACTCAAGTTAGTTTCAAAGTGCAGGTGAGCTGCTGTAGAAGCAACAACATTTACCCATTGTTAGGTGTACATGAAAACAAATGAGAGAAGAAGATGTGTGACTTGTAAAGCCCTTTTAAACTTGTAGTAAGTAGTAAGTCTAGATTTAAATACATACAGGGTTTAAAATGACTTTAAAGTTCAAATGTCCTCAAGACTGCCCTGCACAGAGTCCTGACCTCAACCCAACACTTCTGGGATGAACTGAAGCGGAGACTGTGAGCCAAGTCTTCATATCCAACATCAGTGTCTGACCTCACAGACGCACTTCTGGAAGAATGGTGAAAAATTCTCATAAACTAAGTTGAAAATGTTTGGGCCAACATCATATGAAACCCTGTCACTCCAGTTCACATGGATGTGATGGCAGAGAAGTAAATACTTTTGGTTATATAGTGTATGTAGATCTGACCACTGTGCTGTTAATACTCATGGGAAATAAAGGAACAGCTCAAAGAACAAACAGTATAAATTCACTTTGTTCACTTTGTGTCAGGGCTGGCTCTGGCCCAGCGCTTTCAGTTGGTTTTGATCATTTGTTATATTTTGAAGATAATGTGGAGTTTGTGATTATTAATTGGCCGTGAATTTTAGTTTAGTCTGTTTCACCCAGGCCTTCTGTGCTAGTTGTTATGTATTTCTTGTTTGCGTGTTTCATGTTGTCAAGCCTGTGTCGTCATATCTACGTCGCTCCATGTTTCCTGTTTTATTTTGAAAGTCTTGTGTTTCTTTCTTTAATGTGTTTAGTTTTACTCTTCTCCTGTGATGTTGTTATGTTCATTTGAGTCAGCTGTTTCCCCGTGTGTTTCCACTTCCCCTGTGTGTATTTAAGTCCTCCTTCTTCCTTTGTTCTGTGTCAGGTCGTCTGCCCTCCGTGTCACTTCAGGTTTCCAAGATTTTCATGATTTTGTTCAGGGCATGTTCATGTGTCTAGTTCATGTTTGTATTTCACAGTTTCTTTCATGCCTACACAAAATCATGTTCATAGTCGTCATAGTCATTTCTAGTGTTTCCAGTTTAGGTTTTAGTTTAGCCTTGCCACTGTTCATGTTGTTTTGTTTTGCACTCTTGTCATCAGTCCTATTAAAGTCTCGCTTTTTGTTTAAAGTTCTGTACCATCTCCTCCCGTCTTCTGCGTTTGGGTCCACTATTCTGCTCACAACACACAGTCAGCTCCCGCTGGCCGTGACACTTTGTCCTACTTCACTTATTCAACAGAAGAAAAATTCAACATAGTAAATGTTTTATACACAATTTTTCATCACAAAACAGTTATATGTCTCATACTGTATTTTATTTATAAAGAAGGAAAGCTTCATATGTATTGCTGTTGTTATTTACGATGTCACTGCTTTCCATCATCCTCACTGCTGATTTTTCTGAATAAATATACATGAAAATTGGAATTATGTACAGTGTTGGGAAGGTTACTTTTAAAATGTATTCCACTACAGATTACAGAATACATGCCCCAAAATGTATTTTGTAACGTATTCCGTTACGTTACTCAATGACAGTAACGTATTCTGAATACTTCGGATTACTTAATATATTATCACGCTGTTTACAACTACATGAATGTACTATTGCTGTGTGATTTATTACTGTTACTGAAGGTCCGACTCCGAACCGTAGTAAAGGGACCTCTGACTAATAAGGCGGGGTCCCTGTCGGCTCGTAGCCGAAAAATAGCTTTACTTTGTTGTGTGGGTCAATTTTTCTTGCGAGAGACAGAGAGAGGCGTTGAAAGGCTGCTCCAACGGAACTTATTGTTTCGGAGGAAAACACGAACACTGTGTACAGTCGAGTCTTAGCTTACTTACAACTGGGCTCGTCAGGCACTCTTCTTGGCTGCAGTGGTTATTATTATATTTACATGCTTCCAGCTCCCGTTTTCGCTCGATGACAACTCGTACCTTTCCACTCTCCTTTTTCTCCCTCCTCGCGCTCACAGACACATAACAGGTATGGCAGTCCATTCTCCCTGCAGCACTGAAATGTGACTACACTGCCCATGATGCTACATTCTTTAGGGCTATGTCTGTAACACTCTACCTTTTAGCTTAGCACAACAACAACAACAACAACAAAAGGCGCTCTCTCACCCAGGAAACACACAGTCGCAAAGAGAGCGCGCGTCACCATGTAACCATGGCAACCGTAACGCTGCCGCCTGGAACAACAACAATATGAAACAGGAAAGTACCGCCGTGTAATCCATTTATTTCAACAAAGTAACTGTATTCTGAATACCACCTTTTTAAACGGTAACTGTAACGGAATACAGTTACTCATATTTTGTATTTTAAATACGTAACGGCGGTACATGTATTCCGTTACTCCCCAACACTGATTATGTACTGAAAACACAAAGCTGTTGTGTGTCAGCAACATGACTCCAAGCTTCTAACTCTAAGCACAATTCCACTGATCCAAACACCGCTTTAGCAGCAAATCAGCATAAAGGTCATCATTTAGCACTCGTCTTTAAAGTACAACACAGTGGTTTCATTAGGTCTCAGTCATATTGCACCTGTTCAAACTTGGAAGAACAACTCAGTCACGTGTCAAAATATTAAAGAGACCTCAAGTGACTTTTGCAGGTGTTAGATAAAAAAATAACAGAGCAGGAAGAGGAAGAGTAGGGTAGAAGTAGGGTAAGGGTAAGAGCAGACCTACAATATTTCCCTGTTCAGCTGAACACTTTGAATTGCCCCAACAAATGTTTTTTTAGTACCTTTTTACAAATCTGGCTTTCTTAGTGTTTCTAATTGCGCTTAATTCAATTCAATTCAGTTTTATTTATATAGCGCCAAATCACAACAACAGTTGCCTCAAGGCGCTTTATATTGCACAGTAGATTATATGACCCCCTAAGCACTTAAATTAAATTGGTGGGTTTTGCCACATACTGTATAAAAGAGGTAACATCTACACATTGAGTTGGGAGTTCCCAGCAGTCCTGCTTAAGTATTAGTTCAGTTCATTAATTTTAGTTTTTGTCATGAACCGAAGTTCCGAGCGCAGGCAGGACCCAGTAGCAGAACACACACACTAGGTAGGAGCGAATAAAGAAAGTAATTTTTATT
Source organism: Rhamphochromis sp. 'chilingali' (assembly GCF_963969265.1). Taxonomy (NCBI): domain Eukaryota; kingdom Metazoa; phylum Chordata; class Actinopteri; order Cichliformes; family Cichlidae; genus Rhamphochromis; species Rhamphochromis sp. 'chilingali'. The sequence goes on along the minus strand of NC_137929.1, from coordinate 48,791,358 downwards.
GCAACTAAAGGTGTCCCGTGAGGGTAGCCTGAAAAACAACGTATGGAACCAGAAGAAACCGAGGGACCGCGCAGGGAACGCCGAGAGCGGGGCTGTGAGAGGCTGTAAAACAAAAAGAGAGACAGATTACTGGGGTGCGGAAAAAAGGCAGCATACGAGGGAAGGTGGAGTGTGCGTCTCACGGTGATAGCCGGGCCGAGTGAACCAGAGGGGGGTGGAGCTCCAAAAGGGGTCGAGACGGCGAAGCTGATGGTGAACCAAATCTCAGGCGGACAGGTGGACAGGCAGGTGGCTCGTAAACAAAAACACGCCGAGTTGTGATCTGGGTACACAGGGAAAAAACAGTGTTAGGTCCGATGGAGAGTTTGTCATAAGAGTTCTTTTCCCGCAGGCGTACGTTACCGCTGAGAGGCGACTACGGACTGGCGTGGAGCAGCAGGTAGGGCAGGATTAAATAGTCCACCTGATGATCGCCTGGGATGGGATGCAGGTGTGGGGTTAGCAGCCACGCTCGTGGGCGTGGACATCCCAGCAGCACCCCGGACGCCGGGCCGCGGACCATGACAGTTTTGGGGAGAATCCTGAGTCAGATGGTGGCTGTCACATGATGTTCTTCCCCCTTTTTTTTTCAACTGTGGGTCCTCTCTCTTATTTTGTCAAGTACATTAAGTTTCTTGAACTATATTTGTGTTCCCTTAACGCATGGTGTTTAGAGATTTGGAGACTCAGCTAACAGAACTATGAGAACTGTGCATGCTGGATGTTGTATGTTTGGTGCTTGCAAATAAGCCAAACACATGGCAGCAGCTCAGTGTAGACATGGTCAAAGAAACCTGCTGAAGTTCAAACTGAGCATCACAATGGACAAGATGGCTGATTTAAGATGGACTGTCTGAGTATTGCTAATCTGCTGGGATTTTTTCACACATCCTTTTCTAGGGTTACAGAGAATGATCTAAAAAAGAGAAAATATCCAGTGAGCAGTGGTTCCTTTCAGAGGAGAATGTCCAGAATGTTTCACGCTGATTAGAAGGCAGCAGTAACTCAAATAACCACTCATTACAACCAAGATATGCAGGAGAGCATCTCTGAATGCACAACACGTTGAACCTTGAACTAGGTGGGTTTTAGCTGGGGCTTGTGACCAAACCGGATGCCACTCCTACCAGCTAATAACAGGAAATTAAAGCAAGCGTTTCTACAAGATAGAAAAATGTTGCCTGGTCTGATGAGACTCAATTTATACTGCAACATTTAGATGACAGGGTCAGAATTTGGCCTAAAATGAATGAAAGCTATGCATGTCACACAGTGTCACAGGGATCTCAATCCAATAGAGGACCTTTGGGATGTGGTGGACCATGAGATTTTCATCATGGATATGTGTAACTGTGTGATGCCATCAAGTCAATATGAACCAACATCTCTCAGCACGGATTCCAGGACGCTATTAGTGCCATGAAAAATTAAAGGGGGTTAAAGCAGTTACAGTATAGCAAGGTGTGCTTAATAAATTGGAATGTGAGTGTAGGTGGTTCAGGTTTAGTATAATAAATCCATATTTCTACATAGTTTCAATTTTCATAGTATTTGGTACGATTACATTTGATTCAGTTTTATGTATACATCTCCAGTTCACTACAACAGTTGACTAAAGTGAGTTTATACTGGAGGATAAAGACAACAGGCACTTGGTGACTGTGGAGAGGAAAAACTCCATTTTAACAGGAAGAAATCAGCAGTATCAGGCTCAGGGAGGGGCAGCCACCTGCTGCAACTGGTTGAGGAAAATATTTGAAAGGGACAAAGTCTATGTCCCAGTCAGTTACATTATGAGTGTTTATCACCCCAGGTAAAGTTAGTAAATTTAAGCTTGGGCTTCCAAAGGACTTGAAAGAATTCATCCAAGAATTTCCATTAGATGAACAGAAGAGGAACAGAAGATACTGAATCTGGTTGTTGACTGTTAGTCTCAGTAATAACTCACAAAGAATGAAAATCAATACTGATAAAATGCAAACAAGACTTTCAAGTTAGCTCTCAGAACTGTGCTTTTCTAGTTCGTACAGTCACCACAGGTATGTAAAGGTCCAGGGTTTGAATCCCACAGTTTCCACCAGAATAATGATTCATGCGTGTGATATTTTACAAAGTGCTCGTTGACATTTGCGTGCCATCTGCTCGGACTGGCAAAGGTCAAAAGCTGAGTTGGTCCTCAGAGTATGCAAACTGAAACCTCTTGGTTTCAAGGTGTACTGGAGCTGCTGTAGAAACAACAGGTTCTGACTATGGCCAGCTAGCCACAAATAGGCCATGTGTGTCATTTTCACAACTAGTGAAGAAAGAGTTAAAATGTAGTCATGGTGAGATTCAGTTAGTTACTTTGTCGGGTTTTCTTCATACAAAGCAACAAAAAAAATGTTTGCTTTATATTCTTTCTACATCTCATCAGCTGTATATGTCTCATAATATTGATTTATTTTTATAACTACTCATTGTTATGTACACCTCTGTCTCCTGAAATATTTACCATCCAGTTACTGAGCTGACTATCGTTCTTTTTAACCTGCTCTCTCCTCGCTGACTCACGCCTTGTGCTGATTGGTTGCAGGAAATCATGTTCATGCTGGTTGGCTCACCTCCATCAGCTCCTGCATTAGTCCTCACTTGGTCTTTGCTGTCTTGTTTATCACTTTTGAGGTGAGCTCGGACTTACCAGTAGTACTATTTTCATTGATGGTTGTCAGTAATATTAGTTGGGGTCAGTGATGGGAATAACAAACAAATCGTGGCAGGATCAGCCTGATGTTATTTGTATCCCGCTGTAACTTTACTGTATAAACATCTCCAAAATGTCAGGAGTAGTTAGTCATTACAACAAGTGTTTGTGAACTAAAAATCAAGAATGTGGGATACTGTTTGTCTGTGATTTGAAGAGCCCAGTGCTGCTCCCGACGAAGGGAAACCAATTCTGCAGGGGAGACCTACCTTGGCACTTGTGCAGGTGAAGCCAAAGGGAAGATATGCTTCACCATATTTTCTAGTCTTTGGCTTAGAATGAAGTTGGTTTGGAAACATATTCAGCTATGCTTCATCTCCTGCTTTGCATTTGTGTTGGAGCCCCGTCAAAAAACCTGTCCATTATGCTAGCAGTGTCCAAGCACTGTTTTTGTTTTTTTTTCCTTTTCATACCGCGGCCCCCTCCTGCAATGGTTCTGCGCGCCCTCTAGGGGGCGGGCCCCACACTTTGGGAAGGTCTAGTCTAGCACAACACCTGGAGCTAAGGGGGCAAAACAATCGCATGAGTGTTGCTGTATGACTGACAAAGAATAAAGTAGTTGTGGTAAGCCAATCACATGACCACTTAAAGACAAAGCAAGGTGACATATCCCATTTTTTAAATTGTGTTGATAGGCCACGTAAAACCAGTCATGATAAACAATATATACACTGTGTTTTTTCCTCAATAGTTTCGTCACGTTTACTGTCTAAGGACAGTGCTAGCAAGCACTCTGTGCTTATGAGCAAAAAAAAACAACAAAAAAAAAAACTGGGGAAGTCTTAGGAGTGACGGCGAGAGAGAGAGAGAGAGAGAGAGGAGTGGCACAAATAATTTGTGTGGCATCTTATTGAATGAAGAACAGCTGATTGTTCTGTAAATAGTTTGAAATGGTTATTTAAAAAATCAAGGTAAAAGGTAAATGGGGGGTAGGTGGGAATAGATGGGAAGAACAGCACCAGCAACAGCAATTGGTAACCAACATTAACTCATGAACGCATTAACACCTCATGAAGCCTTGACTTCAAACTCTCTGTTGTGATGTTTTGATCTATTGCCCCAGAATGAAAAACTGCCATGGAAGGAGAGCGGGGAGTTTTGGGGGTTTTAGTGAATGAACTGAAGCTTCTTTCCTCTGACAGGGGCAACATCAATGTTAGAAGTCAAAAATTAAATAAATTAAATAAAAAACAAGTCACTTCTTTAATAAATATCTTATTATTTTTGTCAATTGTGTATAAAAAGGCGGCTGGGCAGTGTTTCAGGCTAAGGATATTACTTCCTTATATCAATGACACAGTATTGTTGTTAAGAATATTTTTAAGATTTCAAATGTTGCTGAAAATGAAAGCGAGCTGACATGATGTACCGTTTTTAATCTTTTAGTTTCCTCCTCAAATACCCAGTCATGACTGCATCTGTTTCCTGGGGGCAGTTGTGGCTCAGGAAGAGGTTTAGTGGGTCGTTTATCAAATTACATGGCATGCATGGTAACGTATCCTTGCAGTGCGTGTGTGTTAAGACAAGGTGTTTTGGTTTAGAAGTCACTAAATGGGCATAATTGGGTGAATGTACTGAAAGCACTTTGAGTGTGCAGTTAGTTAGAGAGGAAAAGCAGCAGTCCATTTACAATATGATTACATTATACTGTGAGACACTGTGTCTGTACATTTCTTTTTTGTTTTCTTTTTTTTTTGCCTGTTTTGTTCAGTACTTTAGCAATCAGAATTATTGTCTGCCAAAAAAGATGCCCAGCAGATTTGTTTTTCCAAGTGGGTCATTATGGCTTTACATTGGTATATTGGTCCATTTGATTGATCTTTATTATTGTTTTTATTATTATTATTAATAATAATTTATTTATTTATTTATTTTAAGTTATTAGAGACTGGACAGACATGAATGGGGGATAGGAAAGGGAAAGAAAGAAAAATAGGGGGGAAGAGGGTCAGTGAGAGAAGACACTAAAAAATAATCCTCCGGATCACCTGTTGGAACAAAAAAGAAAACAAGCAAAAAGAGAACAACACAGCAGGGAGACCACAGCAACAACCAAGGTAAGTAGAGTAACAGTAAATAATAAATATTGAATGTTACTGAACAGCACACAAGACCGACGGTACACAGTATGCTTTGAGGCAGCAGCCAAGGAAGATATAGTGTTTTTCTGTGAGCACCCGTGTGTACACCTGCTGTCACAACCTCAAAAGGTTTCTCCATGCAACTATCTGCTAGAGGGTGTGGGGAGTCATAGCCCTGCCCCCCAGGGCATGAAGCAGGTATGGTGGAGATCCAGGCCCCAGACATCCAGAGGCCCCCTAGAGTGCGAGAGTCCAAGCAGAGATACGTGGGGGGTGGCCCTGCCGAGGGTGCCCCGACCCCCGGAAGGGGCCCGACCAAGCCACGGGCGCCAGGATCCACCAACACATCGATGGACGAGGGCATCAGCCACCGCCAGGGAGTGTGGTGAGGGGAGATATAGGCCCTCACACCGGGGGGGGTGGGGGGCTGAGATGTTCCCAGAGAGGTGGAGTCCAAGACCCGACCTGACATGTTTAAACCATGTTTAACACAGCGGCTCAAATTTCATCTGAAATTACTGATCTTGATCTTGCTCTGCCTCTCATATTGTTGCCATCCTTTATCAGTGTCATCTTTGCAACATCAGTGATGTCTGTGCTGTAGTTTTGTGTAACTTCTCCCTCGTGTGGTTAACATTAGACATCACATGAGAATCACTGTGCGAAATCTGACAAGACACGCAAGTTGAAAACTATTGTAAGCCACAAAAAGCTTGAGACATTCAATAATCTGGATCAAAACATTGAGACTGTGGTTAAAAAAATGGGACAAAAGCTGCAAATTTAAAGCATCTAATGCACCAAAAGCTGGATTTCAAACACTTTAGGCAATCGTTTCCCTTTCTGGAGTTTGTGTAAGCATTTTTTTAAATGCTATATGGTGTGTCGTGGCTTTAAACCAGTGAAAATTAACACTAAAGAGGTCCTGCCGATGTGTTTCTGAGGTGAGAGGCCAAAACTGAGCTAGCATCCTGTGCCTGTGGTTGATGACTCAGTTCCTGAGAGCGAGGGAAACATGAGAGGGTGGAGATACATGCAGATCATATAGAGAATATGAGAGCGAGAACAGTGGGTTGAGATGTTGAGAAATAAGGGGGGAGGGGGGGGGGGGTAGACTGCAGCAGGTGGAGAAAAAGAGAAGTAGACACAAAAACAGTGAAGAAGAACAGCATGTAAGCATGCATCTGATATGATGCTCTCCTTTTTTCAGTGTTTTCACCTGATTATTATTATTACAGAGATTATAATCCCAACCTGCAACTCAAGGACCAGCGACTAACCCAAAACTGATGCCGGGTCATAGGTTGTAACCCACAGTCCAGGTTCAGCTTCATCCTAAAGTTGTTGGATGAAGGTACAAAACTTTAAGATTCTTCGAAATAAAGGGCCCACATCAATCAACCGCCCTGTTTTCAGCATGCTTTAGCTTGTGTAGCGTGCATTAACAGAACAAGCATAGAGCACTAAGCACAAATGAAACAGGCACTGAGTGACAAGAGACACAGTGAGGGCGGGAGGAGAGCGTGAGAGAGAGGAAGAGAGAGAGAAAGCGGCAAGCAGAAAGCTCATAGCTAAGGAGCGAGAGCAGCATCAGAAGAAGAGGATCGCTTTAAAAAGGACAAAATAAGGAAAAAACAAAAAAGGAAACTCACCAGTCCTGCTGATGGTCATACGTCAACTTTAAGTGGCTAAAATCTCAGTGAGTAGGAGAGAGAGAGAAAAGTAAATTCATCACCACCATGAAGCTGTGGAGCCGTGTCTGCTTCCTCGGTGAGTTTAACTCAACTGTCACGCAGCTTTCACCTCTGATTTCACGCTCTATTATCTCGCTAGAGGAAGTTTGAATTTGTGGTAAGTTAAAAATAAAATTAAAAGGGAACAGAAAAGCTTGTGATCGGGGTCCTTGTGCGCGCTCAAAAACTCAGAAGCTTTCAAGGGCAACGTTCAGATTGTTTTTAGGGTCAGACGCTGCAGGAGGCTCGAGTTTTTGCTCCACATCAAACCTTTCTTTGACCAACACAAGGAAAGCCTTGATTTGCTCTTAAATCTGCACTTGCATGCATTTGATTACATTTCAGCGTCATTCAGGGACTCGAGAAGCATGACATATCCAGGAAGTAATCTGGGAGCACACGAATCTCGCCATATGCACGCCCTTCTTTGAATCTGCTTTTTGTGCAGATCAATGCAAATATTAACAGATTACGAGAATGTATTAATTCAACATGAGGCTTTTCTCTTTAGCTATAATTATTTGAATTATTTGTCTTGCTACAAATTTAAATTTGACAACCACAAAAAACGTGAATGCCCCTGTAAACATGAAAGTGTTTTGGTTGCTGTAATTACTATAAATTAGGACCACAGAACATGTATGCAGTACATATAACAATGTAATATACAGATAAGGTTTGCAGCCTTACAGAGGAACTTTGGTAGAGAGGTCAAAGGTCAGAGTGCAGAGTGAATGAAAGTTTGTAACTGACTGATTGATACGATTTAAAATGATATATCTCCTGTCCTGCTTCTCTCACCATTCTCTGCTCTCATTTTCACACCAGCTGTTCTGTTTTTCACACGTATTTGCAGCAGCAGTTAACAAGCGTGCTTTGTCAAACAAGTGACCGTAAATGAGCATGTTTAGTTGGTTTGTGTATCTCACACCGGCTAGCCACAGAATCTGGATGACATTTACTTGTTAGGGTAAAGTGTAGAATCATGTTGCACACCCACAGTCTGCGTCCTGAGGCAATTTTAGATGTTTTTTATTTAATTTGATCTCTTTCCATGACTAACTGGCTCATTTTTAACCTCATGTTTATCTGTTGCTCATTCTCTCTCTTTGTTTCAGTTCTAGCAGTTTCTCCTATTTGCCTGGGACAAAATGGTGCAAGTCATGTGCAACCCAACGGTATGTTCCACGGGACATTAGAAAATTATTTACTTAACATAAAACAAGCTGAGAATATCAAGGTTCTTGCATACCACAAGTCCAAATACAGATGGACCTGTGGTATGAAAAGGACAAAAAGCAAGAGTCTGACTTTTTGAAAGCATTTGAATAATTCTCTGATGTCCTTAATATGTTTTGTTTATGCCTGTAAAGTCTATGAACCCTTACATGTAATATTAGGCTGTAGAAATAAAAGTCACTTGATCTGATAACCTGAAAATCTATTTATATTGATTTCCTTTCTGTATAAAGTAGAGAATATTGGAGTATTTTTGTCCTTAAAAAAGTAGCAATGCTACAGTATAAATGTCCTCTGTAATAAGAACAACTCATGTATTGTGTAAATCTATTCAGATTTAGACACTAACCCCTGAACCTGGTCAGCACTCTGTATCTTCTTAAACTACCATAAAAATCTGCATTGGTTTATCTTCTGAAGCAGACTGCTGTTTCTCTTGTGTTGTTGCATAACTGTGTCACTCTATTTATTTTTTATATCACTACATTATTTGCAGAGTTGTAATAGTTTATTATTTTACAGTGCTATTTTCAGAGGGGGGAGGTTAACTGTGGCCTCAAAGTGATTTTATGCGTCTCTCCTTTATGTCAGGTACAGTTTCTCCTGTCCCCTCAATCACTGCCAGATACGTTTTAAAAGGAACTGAAAATAAGATGCAATATGACACAGACCCTGAGAGTACTACAGCAGAGGAAACAAACAGTATGGTAAGTCAATTATCTCAAAGTTAAATAGCAAATCTTGGTTCTCAAAGTGTAAAAAGACAAAGTCTGGTTTGGGAATTCATGCTTATGAGTTCACATTATTGGCATCCATTCAGTTTGAGACCATAAACTTCAAATAGGCTTTATTTTAAGAAGGGAATAAAAAGTAACATCTACAGCAGTCTGGTTCTTTTTAAAGTGCAAAAAGCCACCTACTCAGGCTTTATGCACAGTTACATGGTGGAGCTATTTCCTGGTGCACAACATGCAGTCACTTCCTGAAGTCTTGTTGTCACTATGAAGCTGCGTAGTTAAAAGCAGAGTAGCTGCACAGACGTAAAGAGAGTTGGAGAACCACAAGCTGTCGTTTACTGCCTTTAATCACAACTCTGATCATCACACAACATAAAGAGCAATTATTCAACTTCTGTTTTCACAAATTCAGTTTAATCTTTGACTTGATTCTCCATCAACAGCTTTACATCCCAAATAGTTATTTTCAGCTACTGATGAAGAAAAATATAACAGTTCAGCAAAGGATGAATAACACTGAGCACACCAATTTCATAGCTTTGTTTAATTCCTTTTAAAATGTAAATAATTAATTAAAACACCCAAGTCAAGGTAGGATACCTAAAGTTAAATTATTATTTTATTTGCCAAAGCTCATAGTAGTAAGTTAGTATTACTAGGGGTGGGACTTGATTAAAAAAATTAATCTAATTAACTGGAGGCTTTGTAATTAACTCATTCACTGCCATTGACGGCTATAGACGTCAATTGAAAGCATACGTTTGAAAATGGCTGGCAGTGAATGAGTTAATTAATCTGATTAATTGCATTTAATCACACAAGAAAATTTGTCCCAAAGCGCAAATGTTTTTTTAATCCAAAAGGTTTTAGTGGGCGACAGAATCAAATAATAGACATGGACATGAATATTGTGAACTTAAGCACTTTTAATTTCTGGAGAGAAAAAAATAGAAAAAAATAATATCCCTTTCCAAAATTGGGCGGACTTAAAAATAAAGTGCTATTTTAAGTACTTTAAGTACATTTTTGAAATGGTATTGTCTTTAATTAATAATAGTAATACAGATTTCAACATAAAGTGCAGTTTTTCTTCTTAAAAAAATAAGGCAAAAATATAAAGGTTATTTGACCAGCTTCACCTTTAAACTCTGAGTAACCTTAGCCAACATTATTTTAACATTAGGCTAAAACAGTATGGTCATCGAACATTTTAGTGCAAGAAAATAGCAAACCCATTGGACTCACTATACCTCCATGCTTATTTACTGTCGGTCTCTTTCAGCCAGTAACCTGTTCACATTTTCAAGACAGCTCTCTTTTTTGTTACTATGTGAGCTGCAAATGAGAACAGTCTCCCACATGGGACAGAAGTGGCAGCACTAATCAAATACCAGGACAGACAGCTGTGGGTAGGTCCCTGCTCGACTGGACCACCACTGCAGTGGACAGTCCGTCTTGCTGATGAAGACAATGAAGAGAGGAGGAGGGTCTTTGTCTTTGCTGGCTCCTTTGTGGTGGCATTTTTACACTGTTCCTGCAGCAGGGCCTCAAGGCTGGTCCAAACCTCTTCTCGCTCTACCCTTGCAAGACATGTGAAGTCCTTAAAGCGTGGGTCAAGCACAATAGCTATCTTGAGCCACTGATGGTTGAGTGTAGCTACACGTTGGGATAGATCCTTTGTGAAGGCAGTCTTAAATTTCACCATGTAGTTTGAGTCATCATCAGAGACCATGTTGTGATGCAGGCGGCAGAAAGCAGGTAAAACCACTGAACATGAGACACATGTCTCACCTCCAAGAAGCTCAGTCACAAACCGGTAGTACACAGTTCAAGAAATTCATTATTTATCCACATAATAACTGTAACTATAGGGCTTTTTGAAGAAACTGTTAAAAATAGTATTATTTACCTGCATGGCTCAAGGACAGTCGGCAGCTTTAGGAGTTTTACCAGCTCTGATGGAGTTAAAATGACTAGCTTGTGCTTTTGTTTGTCTAAAGCAGTAAAAACAGCCTCTTGATTCTTTAGTAGACGAGAAACCAAATCCAGGGCTGAATTCCACAGTGTGGAAACATCCTGTATGAGTGGCTCTTTCTGTTGCCCCAGTCTTGTTTGTTCCTGGTGTAGTTCCTCCATATTAGCAGGGCTGTCTGTAATGCATCTAATTTTGCTCATTTATTAATGTCAAAAAGCTGTTGAATTTTACTTAAAATAGTCTTTCGCCATGGCAGTTAGAAAGTTGGATCACCTGACGCTAACTGTAGCACATTTTCTTCTACATCTTCTACCACTGATAGTGGTCTACAGTCCAGAGCAATCCATCCAAAGTTTGTTGACTTACTAATATTGGTCCTGAAGCCTGAAGTTTGGGCTGCCGACACCTTTTGTTGGTACTTGGACTGCTAGCGCTAACAGCTCCCACAGTTTCTGCGCTCGCTGCAACATGTTTTGCATTTAGATGGTACCATAAGGTTGAAGTGCTTCGATGGTATGCAAACTCCGTTTTGCACACTTTGTACAAAACCATGCTTTTACCAAGGCTTCCCTCGAGTAGTCTTTTGAAATGAAATTTGCCTCCAATCAGTCCTAGCAACACAATTGACTATGTGCACGTTAGCATATGCTACTTCCGGTGCGGAAACTCCTGTGGGGAGCTTTGTTTCCGGAGTTTATGGACTCTGATGCTAGTTTAAAGTCATATTGGACTCAACATAATGTCCTTTTTTAAATTTATAGTCTAATTTGAGTAAAATAGATGAGAAAGGAGTGTATGAATTAGGTTGTGGCTTCTGCACGAGTATGCAGTGAGCTCGGTTTCACATCCAGACTCATCCTTCAATGGTGACGTCAAATTTCAAAAAAACAAGATGGCGCCTAGAAAAGTTTTCAACTCAAGCCTTCGAAATAAGACTTCTAAAACCACTGGGTGATACCACGGTGGCTACAGTCACCTTTATTTTTTTTATTCACAGTCTATAGACATGGCTTCCCACATCAAAAAATAACTCACTTGAACTACAAAGACTCCTCACAGGAAGCCTTTTGAATCAGAAACTACTGCTGTACAGAGTCAGATGCCTTCATATTCAATGAGTGAAACAGAAATCAGGCAGATTACAGGATGAAATGTTTACAACCAAAGGATGTTTGTTACTCTTCACAGCCTGGAGGCACAGTGGCTACTACTCTAACAAGTACTAATGTACCAACAAAAGAGACTACCAGCATAGTCACACAAGGAGGAGCAGACCGTGGTGGTAAAATGACTCAAACAACTCCAAGTACCAGCTCAGGAACTACAGGTACCGTCACATATTCAGAAAGCACATGCACAAGTTCTGCGCCCCAAGTTGTCTTCCTGTGCACCAAACCACAACACTCGCAGGCTCACACGCTCTGTAGCTGTAAGCAGGCTGCAGACACAACCACTCAAACACTCTCACCCTATTCTAACACACCGTCAAACTGAATATTCAGACACAGTGGCACGTCACTGTATCACATAAAAGGACCACAAAGCAGCACACTTGTACCCCTTTTTTCCTCTTTCTTTTTTAAAATTAGGACTTAAATATCAATTCAGGTTAATCATTTGAGCCATATTGTCAAGCAGAAGGAGTAAGTTTCTGCTTGACTTTTGATCTCTTGTATCTAAAATGATATATAGTGCTCAAAACATGTAACATGTAAAACATCTTTATCTATCATTATCTATCATTTTAAAGACAATTAAAACAATAAAGTTAACTAAGATTTAGAATAAGGGTTAGTCACATTATAAATAATCCAAAAGAAGCAACATATCAGCAGAAATATGTTTGGAAATCACAAAGTCAACATGAAATAGAAATAGGTTCATTGCTTTATTTAAACTTGGCCATTAGCTAGATAGTTCTTGTTGTGGATTATAAAAAGTAATTTTAATGTGTAGTAGAGAGAAAAACATATCGTCCTATTGAAAATAGAAATACACTCCAAGTTCAGTTTGAACTTTGTTGGACAGCCTGCAATCGAACCAAAGTTCAGGGTATTTTAATTTGCAGGTTTTAGGGTATTTCCTATAGACAGGACTAAAACAAAGGCAGACCTGGTGAGGGGTAGATATAAAAGTACGTAAGTAGTAGATATAAAAGTATCATTGTAATAAAATTGTAAACAAACAAGTATTAAAAGGGGCCCAGTACTGATCCTTGTGGAACACCTTAATCGATTCTTTGGGATATTAAACCGAAATAATCCTTAAAGTTTTTTTTTTTGAAAAGCAGCTTCTGAATAGTAATCACATGGATACTAACAGGAGATATGGATAGATGGAAAGGAGTTACTGACTTAAATTGAATCACTATGCTTAAATAGTGCCTGCTAAACAGAAAGTCACTTGTAAATGTTGCAAATTAACTAAAAAAAAATCAAATGCTCATCCTCTTGTAATTTAAATATTCAGACATATGCTACGCTTTTACCTATAAAGTGAATTTGCTTCACTTTTCTATTATAAAAAAACATAAACTGACTTTAGCTGAATTACTGAGCCTGCTGTTTGTTTCTTTTAGCACCCCCTCAAGCTGGCTCGTCTGCAGGTAAGAATCTTTATTATATTATCTATTATGTATTTAAACATCTGTCTGTTTTATTCTGCTATCATTTTCAACTGTCCAAATGGACACTAATGTTGTAGTGAACTTCTTAAAACTACAGTGGCCAGTTGTTTCAGTGGTAATAAATAGGATCTAGAATCTATATTTTAAAAAAACAAAAGAAAAAACAAAACAGTTAAATTTTTTTAGATGTTAACGGATTTTTGGCACATATCAGTGGTTTCCTGTGAGCTGCCTTGGGTTGTGACTGGCAGCACTTACTCAGGATGTGCCTGGTTACCACTACTCAGCCACAGTTCCACCAAAGTTTTGACACGACATGCCACACAGAACACTGGCCAGTGCCAAAAGTAGGCTAGATTTGGCTCTAATATGTATGCTGCCTGGGCGAGACACCTTTTAGTTTTTCTTACTTGGTGGGACTAAAAAAAAATCAACCATAAAAAATGCTAGTGTCCCCCTGTGGTTGCAATGCTGATTACATGATAAGAAATTGACACTGTAATTTCTCTACAATTCTACTTTTGAATTTTTAAATAGTTTTTATATTTTTTTAAGTGATGTTCTAAGGAGTTTAACAATGTAAGAATAACAGCATAATATTAATTTTTAGAGCCCATTCCCTTTTTTGGGTGGTCCCAATGTTATTACCACTTCTTTTAAAACAGCTCTGCTTATCTTTGTCTCTAGGTTATGTTGTCCTGGCGCTTATCATCATAGTGATTATAATTCTGTGTATCATCCTCTACCTCTTGAGGCGAGCCTCCAGGGTAAGAAAAAGAAATGGAAGTAGAAATTGTTTTCTGTGCACTTAGCCTTTGCTTATTATATTACAATTAAAACAGGTACACACACATCATGTTCGCTTATTAGTATCTTGCTTGCATTTTTGTTTGTTTGTGCAGACATATTCATTTGACCTCCAGCGTCCAAATCCTGTTGGTCATCTCAACCAGCCCACTGGCACCTTTGAGCCAGTCTACCTGGATGATCTGGGTGTGTTTCTGTGGAATTACATTTTATATATACATGTCTGCACTTAAGATGATCCTAATGAGTTTGCTTTGGCGTTTGTATGTGTGTCACATCTCAGAGCGACCGGTACCTAAAGATATTGAAGCCACCGATGACCTTTCACCTCCACCGGTCGCTAATGGCACGAGTCTACAGTCGGAGGAAAAGGACTCCACTGGAGAGAACGGTACAAAATGAAACTGTTTTTCAGAAGTACAGATACCTGAAAATTCTACTTAGGTATAGTAACTATGTATTTGTACTTCATGACTTCTTGCCTCTGAGTACTGTGAATGCATTGTCATTTACAAGAAACCACACTGAGAGATTTGAGCTTTGTGACACTGTGTTTTACTCATGATCAGCATCAACACTAAAGTAGGATTTAAACAATGCTCTGTTTGTAATAAGCGGCCCAGAGAGGTCCAAGAATATATGCCTCCACACTACGCCATTATTTCTAAACAGCCTAAACTACAAGGCAAGATATTTTGTCATCAATAAGTTATTTTTTTAGAAGTAAAGTAAAATTATTTGGGTAGGACAGAGACACAGTAAGATTACAAATTACAAATAAGATTGCAAATTACATGTTTCGAAAAAAGTACTGTATGTTGTGGGAAGGGCTTTAAACTACACTAAATAATATCTTTAGCATTGCGGGGATTACCCAAAACTCTGCAGCACTAAAGAAAGTTACACCTTATCTTACAAATCCTGTTTGTCTTCTGTTTGACCTCTCTACTCAGCTCCTGAGGAACAGCCAGAAGCAAACGGTGTGGAGACTTCACCCGCTGAAAACACCACTCCCTCACTGAGTAGCGATGAAGCTGACAAGATATCCAACCCACCGAGCAGTACCAGCCTTTTCTTTGATGCTATTGGGGAGCAGCAGAATGAAAACAACAACAACCCAAGTAAGATTTTTCTTTAATAATGCAAATACAAACACAAAGCAGTACGGTCATTTCTCTATTGCATTTTCAGAAATCATGCAGGACTTGCACGAGAAAGTTTACCATGAAGCTCCAAAATATAACTCGCTTCTATGTATGTCTAAAGACAAAACATGAAATATTCACTGAAATTCTTTGTATACATATGGCTCAACTCTTTATGGTAAATGGGCTGTATTTGTATAGCGTTTTACTTTACACTACATCCAGTCATCCACCCATTCACACACTGGTGATGAAGCTACATTGTAGCCACAGCTGCCCTGGGGCGCACTGACAGAGGCGAGGCTGCCGGACACCGGCGCCACCGGGCCCTCTGCCCACCACCAGTAGGCAACGGGTGAAGTGTCTTGCCCAAGGACACAATGACTGAGACTGTCGGAGTCGGGGCTCAAACCGGCCACCTTCCGACTACAATACGAACTGCCAACTCTTGAGCCACGATTGCCCCTATATTTATTCCAATAAGTGCTGCTAAACAAATTGTTTTATGCGGCAAAGAAAACCTGCCAGTTGTAGTCAACCATGATTACAATTAAAAATTTAATAGGCTTTATCCTTGTCAGACTATTTACCATGACATTCATGCCGATAATGAGTGTATGGAAACGTCCAACCACAGCTGTATATGGGACTCTTACTGTGGTCACTGGTGTAAGGAGTGATGTGAATTATGTCTCCCTCATCAATCCCTACCTCCAAATGTGGACTTTTTTCCTGAAATGTTTTTACTTCATGCAAAATTCAAAAGGTAGACCTACAGTAGCAACAGGTCAGTGACCAACTGAAGGTAGAGACCATTTGGCTTTAAATGAAAATGTCTGCATTTTAAAAGTGTTGGCTGCAGAAGTGATCCATCAGTTTTACTCTAAAAGTGAACATTGTCTGTTTCTGTGGCACTTTTTTAATGTTTTACTGCTGCACAGTGATTAGGTGTTTGCAGATAAGTTGGCATTTTCCATTTTGCAATCCACTGTCTTCTTCAATCCCAATCTTTGTCCTCTCTCACAGCAGTTTGCTCCAGTGACCCATTTGTTGAAATAAACCTGGACGAGCCGGCATGGTGTGATCAGCTCCTCAATTCTTCTGAAGGTTCTTCCTCGGTCTTCCCCTTCTCTCCATTCTCTTTATCCTCCTCTTCCTCTTAGCACTTTGAATGTTATCCTCTTCCATCAACATATAGGCAGAGACTGTCTTTCGTAGCACATGGACATGAGCACAACATGTGTTTTTTTCCCCAAAGCTAGTATGGATTGTGAAGTGAACAACCAAGGAATTAACATCAACCTGTAAACATGAAGCTAGCTTTAACTGATTTCTTATTGTGTTTTTATATGTTTTTGTTCAAATTTATTGGTCTCATTTAGTATTTTTTCTAAGACTATATGAAGGACTTTAAACTGATTTTAATTGAATTGTTTGAAACTGAGCAATTTGGGAAGCTCAAAGAGGCAGTCCAAAATTGCATCGAAGAAAAAGAAGGATTGAAGAAATGTTAATCACAACTTTTCCTGCATTTAACTGACTTATTATTATTGTTGCCTAACCACACTGCAAACTTCATACCAAAGGAAGTAAAATAAGCAAGGTAGCTTATTTGTGACATCTAGACTAAGCAATAACGCCTGAACTTTTTTTTTTTTTCCAAATGTCATCACTTCATGAGCGTATAGATTGGCTGCAGTTCCTCTCAGATCTAACATCCTTTGAAATAGGCTAACGTTTTCTCAGAAGAGATGTTTGGTTTTAAGTCAGATTATTTTTGGGGAAATTAGTGTGTACAAAGTACTCATATAGGAAACAGTTGATTAACTTTTTGTACAGTTTAATATTGCAATAATAAGTTATGGTTGTAATCCCAAGACGCAAATGGACATACACAAGAATGATGCTTCATTTGGGAACCACATCTCATTACCAATAAACATAAAACTAGCTTTAACGCTTCCTTATGATTTTTTTGTTTGTTTTATACATTATCAGCACATCAAACTTAAATCAAATGAGTTTTTTCCTAAAATGTAGCATTTTTCTACTTCATTTTATTTACTAAAGCATCATAAAACAAGATTAAAGTTAGCTTTAGCAGTGACAACTGTTACTCTCAAATTATCGATGTAGGCTAGTTTCCCCTAAACCTACAGGGAGATTTGTGAAATCTCTGAACTATAAAAATACACTCTGTGTCATAATTGCTGTAAATATTTTTGTACACGATATATTTTTTTTAGTAGAATACTGTGAATTATTCACATTTATTCAAGTTCTATATTTTAATTTTGTGACTCTGGAGGTTTCCATTCTACTAGATGTTTAAATGCTTTCGTTTCTTTTAACCTACATTTATTTTGTCATTTTTTTAATAAACTGGTTTCTTTTCAGAAGCTAACTAAATATACATTTCACCACTGCCATTTTCCTCAAAGTGCTAATTCAAACTGATATATAAATATATAATTTTCTGACTAATGTTAAAAAAAACAAACATTGAGAAGTGTTACTTTGTTTCATGTTAAAAATCAAATTGATTCAAATAAAACTATTTTTTTTCAGAATTTCACTGTTATCCCTTCTTCATTCTCTTTATTATCCTGATGGTTAAAATGTCTCTCACTTAACTAATTTTTGGGTTTAATTCCATTTGCTGCCTTACTCACACCAAACCTTTTCAGAAAGTCATCTGTATATTCTTTGGTCCATATCAAAACTATAAAACAATTTTGACTACCTGTCTGTGAGTATTTATGCTTCTTCTTGTGGCCATGGCCCTCAGGTCTCAGTGTCTTCAATCACTTTATTAGTGTTAAATAGCTGATGTTTTGTTTTTGTTGATTTTTACACAACACAGAAAGCCTTGATCAAGCCAGTATTGTTTCTTCACAGAGCCAGCACACCATAACAAAAAATACTTTTGTCAAATCCTATAATTAACTTCTTTAATGATCATTTTGCAGGTTGTAAAAAAACAGAAAATACATTTTAAACAATAAATTGGAATTAAATTATTTGGTGTTGATGAGATGTAAAATCATCAAAGAAACTTGGATTTATTACTTGTAATCTGAGAAACTCATCTCTACAGCTATAAATAAGTCTTGTGTCTGCACTTTCTTTCTGAATTATGGCAAACACCACATCAGAGGTGGTGCTGTCAGTGCCATTCCCAACTGTGTTGGGTGTTAAAGTCGATCTCTGAGTTGATCAGCAGCTGCTGTAAAAGACAAAAAAAGAAAGAAAAGAAGAAGAAGAAAGAAACAGTTAACATATGTTCATGTCCAGCATGAGCACATTTTGATGTTTGTCTTACATGCATGAAATGTGTTTTAATTATGAAAGCTGATCTTCACTAATAATAAAATTCTCAACAATTAAACTCCATCAAGTGCAGATTAAAAGTCCAGCCAGCAAAAGAGTGAAAATTGAAAAGTCTATTAATTCTACTGAATAAACTTACCAGTGATTTTGAGATCACATTTTGCTGAACCTGAGGAGTAGTTAGTAAACACTGCACAAACATAAAGACCTGAGTCATCACTCCTGAGTCTGGACAGTTGAAGTCTGATTCGTCCTTCTCTGAGGGCGTCTTTGTCACTCTGGACTCGTCCTGAAAACTTTTCATCCCGAGACTCTGACACCTCAAAATAATGAACAAAATTGTACAAGACTACTATTTTTTCTTCAATTTTCTGATAACAGAGGACACTAATCAAAGACATGTCATCTATGATGGTGAACGTCCACTCCAGTGTGATGTTGTGGTTCTCCTCTGCCTGATAGGAGGTCTGTGTCACATTGACTACAAATGATCCTGTTGAGGAGACAGAGAGGGAAAGAGAGGAGCAGACACACTGAGAACTGGAACAAATCTGTTGTTGAGCTTTATCATAAAGTGAAGCTGTAAACTAACCAGAGACACATGAGGTGAGGATGATGAGTAGCAGGATCTTGCAGATCATCTTCTCCCTGTGAGAGGAGACAGAGGTGAAGAGTCACCAACACATGAGGTCAAAGGTCAAAGGGAAAATCTACAGTCTGACTTCATTCACTCATCACAACATCTGATTCTGTTCATGATGCTGATTATTACACTGACTGACCAAAACTACATGAACTACAAACACAGCATTGGAAGCAACCAGAAGAAAAATTTGCTCTCAAAATATTTGACATATTTTTTTTATATTCAGAGTTGCAAAAATATATATCTGACACAAGGTTTTCTATATGTTTCAACATATAGAAAACAGCAACACTGTGAAATCTGTTTTCTGTGATGGTGTTAAAAGGAGTGTTTACCATCAAAATGTAGATGCTATTTTTGGCCTGTATTTATATAGCGCTTTACTAGTCCCTAAGGACCCCAAAGCGCTTTACACATTCAGCCTTCCACTCATTCACACACTGGTGATGGCAGCTACATTGTAGCCACAGCTGCCCTGGGGCGCACTGACAGAGGCGAGGCTGCCGGACCCCACAGGCAGCCTCGCCAGTAGGCAGTAGGTGAAGTGTCTTGCCCAAAGACACAACAACTTAGACTGTCCAAGCCGGGGCTCGAACCGGCAACCTTTTGATTACAAGACAAACTGCCACGATCGCCCTTTTTATGAAAATAAGTTCGAAATCAACTAGCACTATAGTTCTCTCTAGATTTTTTGAGCTTCATTTCAAGGATTTTTTTTTGTACCTGTTACTTAAACTGAGAATTTTTTTTAACTTTTTAAATGCTACAGACACACAGAATGAACTACAGTCCTCTAAAAGCATTATGTTAATGACACAACCTCTTTAACTCTTTAAAGCATTAATCATAAAATAATTGGCAGAAAATTAGAGTGAAAAATGTAGTGTTTATTGAACCTGACAGATAAAAAAATAAATATGAATTTGCATCACAAGTGTTTTGGTGGGAAAAACAAAAATCACATTGATGATATAGAAATCTCAAAAACTTACAAATTCTCATGTATCTAATAATTTACTACTACTTAATCCTACTACTACTTGTACTAATAATAGTCTATGCACATTCTTGTTTTTTCATCACTAACAGTTGCAATAGAAGCAGAAAAACATTATAAAAACATACATGGGTTGCTTCTTCCTTTCTCAGATTGTAACAAACACCGTTGTCTTTGGTTGTCACTGCCTCCAAAAAATGCGTAATTTAAACTGTTAACATGAACCTCGTTTAACAAAGCTCATCCAAGTCTGTGCAGAGTACAGGGTCCTCTTCCAGACTGCAGAGTAAGCAACAACTGAGTTTGTTAACCCCGAGATAAGAGAAAGTGAGCAACTGATGCAACAGGCTAAATTCAACAAATAATATTTGAGCTCACATATCCAGTCACATCATTAGACAGATAACAAGCTACAAGCTAATTTTCATTTAAAGGAGTCATCACCCAGTTCAGAATAAACTGACTTGTTTGTTGCAGCAGTGTGCCGGGACACTGACAAAAAATGATCAGACAAAAGCAGGTTCCGAGGAAATACTATTAAGTATTCACTGTTTCTGTGAAAAGTTAAGTCGTGATTTTTCAGATTAAAAAAACAAAAAACAAATAAATAAATAAATAAATAAATCCAGAATTTCAAGTTTCAAGTTGTTCATCTGTGGGAGTAGTACAATTATTATTATTATTATTATTATTATTATTATTATTATTATTATTATTATTATTATTATTATTAATTAATTAATTAATTAATTTATTTATTTTTTACAGTTGTGACTCCTGATTTGTATTTTCGGTCTTTTGTGAAGTCATGAACTCCCTCAGTTCTCTATAGGGATTGAACGTTTATAACTCCAGCAGTTTTGCCTATGTTGCACTAACCAGGGAGCAGCAGTATTGGGTCCTGGATTCGTGGGAATTCTGTTTATCTCCCTTACACCAAATCATTCTGGTATCACCAAAAATGAGCTTAGAGGTACGGTGTGTAAAATCTCAGCACTGGCAGTAGAGTGCTGTTAGCCTCTTGTTTTAGGCAGCATTAGAGAAACCTTCTATGACGTGGATCCAACATAACTGCACTTGGAAACTTAGCAAAGAAACCTTCGTGCTATGAGAGAATGTATTCAAACAATTTATCAGAGGGAAAGTGTGATTTTTTTCAGACACTGGAACCTAGCATTAGCTGGCATCATGTTAGCTTATAAGCAGCTCTTGTTATTAAAACTGTTTATTGTCAGCTGTTAAAAGAGGGGAGAGTCGCATGTGTAACTGTGACAATATATGGAAAAAAAAAAAGCTTGCTTATTTATGTTTTTATTTGTTACTGCATATGTGGTCAGTCTCTAGCTACATACATAAAACAAAATTAGGAGTAGGAGAATAGACGAATGTTGGCTTTATATTTTTGTACAATAAACAACTGTAAGACAGAAAATGTTTATTTGAAATACACAAACCTAGAGTGCAATAAAGCATGTGTACTCAAGTTCAGAGATGAGTGTTTGACATAAGTTGCTTTTTTTCTATGTTGTTGCACTTTATTTGATCACATTTGGATTTATAAATCTGTTTCTTATCTGCAAGTTCCATGATTACCTTTGTAGTAATCAATTCAGGAAGAAAGATTTTCCACGTCTTTTTCCTTTAACCTCTTTAGACTCCTCCTCCCAGTAGCAACATCCAGTCAGACTCTCTCTACTCAGGACCTGATAATATTCAGTTAATCTGTCTGGATGATCAGAATAAGACTGTAGTTCCATCCATTCACTTCTGCTTACCCTTTTAGGGTCCCCTGGGGGTGTTGGAGCCTATCCCAGCTGAGCAAGAGGCAGGTTACACCCTGGACAGGTTGCCAGTCTGTCGCAGGGCTAACACATAGAC
Organism: Rhamphochromis sp. 'chilingali'; assembly: GCF_963969265.1. NCBI lineage: Eukaryota > Metazoa > Chordata > Actinopteri > Cichliformes > Cichlidae > Rhamphochromis > Rhamphochromis sp. 'chilingali'. The sequence continues at coordinate 48,769,385 of NC_137929.1, read as the reverse complement.
AGAGGAAACCAGTCACACTCACATTTACCCCATTCAGACCTATGGGCAATTTAGTGTTTCCAATTAACCTATCCCCACTGAGTGCATTTATTTGGACTGTGGGAGGAAGCTGTAGGGATTTAATGTGAATATTTTAAGAATCCAGCTCTGGTCTTTGGCTCTGGTGGTGACAGTAAAACATCCATCATGGGGGCGATCGTGGCTCAAGAGTTGGCAGTTCGTCTTGTAGACGAACTGCCAACTCTGCTTTTACCATATGAACCCTCGCGGACCCTGAGGTCCTCTGGTGCTGGCCTTTTGATTGTCCCTAAAGTCAGGACACATACTCACGGAGAGGCAGCTTTTCAGTGGTATGGTCCTCGTCTGTGGAACAGCCTGCTGGAGGAGCTCAGGGCCGCAGAGAACGTACATGTTTTTAAGAACAGGCTCAAGACCCACCTTTTTAATTTAGCTTTTACTTAGCGTTTATTTATTTTATGCTTATTTATTCTATCCTGTTATTCCATTTATTAATTTAGGTTTTACCTAATATTTATTGATTTTGTTCTTATTCATTTTTTAATCTTCTTACTCTATTTATATTTATATTTATATTGTATCCTGTTCTTATTTATTTTATCATTTTACCCTGTATACATCGTATTGCGTCATATCTCCAGTGTTTCCTCAGAGGGCGCTCTCTGCACCGGGGCTGTGATCGACCGTGGCTGCTGGGTCTCTGGGGGTCCTCTCAGCCTGGTTGGGGGGCTTTTTTGCCTCCCTCCTGCTGTGTGCCCAGCCCGGAGGCTGCGGTCTGTGGCCGGCTCCCGGTGCAGACGGCTCCCTGTGATAGTGTTTCCTCACTTGGCACATGCGTACCCAGCCCAATTTTACTCTTTAAGTGTGTGTGTGTGTGTGTGTGTGTGGGGGGGGGGGAGATATGTGTGTATTCACATTGTTTATGTTAATGAGAGTGTGGGGAGTGAGTTGGAGGTGGGGTGGGCTGCTTTTAACCATGTAAAGCACTTTGTACTACATTTTTTTTTGTATGAAAAGTGCTTTATAAATAAAGATTGATTGATTGATTGTAATCGGAAGGTTGTTGGTTCAAGCCCCGCCTTGGACAGTCTCGGTCATTGTGTCCTTGGGAAAGACACTTCACCTATTGCCTACTGGTGTTGGCCAGAGGGGCCGATGGCGCGATATGGCAGCCTTGTTTCTGACAGTCTGCCCCAGGGCAGCTGTGGCTACAACTGTAGCTTGCCTGCACCAGTGGAGAAGGAACACAAATATTATGCATTTTGTATTGAGCTGAAAAGGAACAGTTTGTCCCGGACTTCAGCTAGAATGGAAAAAGACACAACGCTGGAGTTATTCTGCGTTTTTATGCTGCACAGCTGTTTCTTCTTCTCTCATTCTCTCCCCCTCCCTTTCCTGTTGCTACTTCAATCACAAAACTGATCAATGGTAAATGGTAAATGGCCTGTATTTATATAGCGCTTTACTAGTCCCTAAGGACCCCAAAGCGCTTTACATATCCAGTCATCCACCCATTCACACACACATTCACACACTGGTGATGGCAGCTACATTGTAGCCACAGCCACCCTGGGGCGCACTGACAGAGGCGAGGCTGCCGGACACTGGCGCCACCGGGCCCTCTGACCACCACCAGTAGGCAACGGGTGAAGTGTCTTGCCCAAGGACACAACGACCGAGACTGTCCAAGCCGGGGCTCGAACCAGCAACCTTCCGATTACAAGGCGAACTCCCAACTCTTGAGCCACGATCGCTCAATGATCAGCTGATCAGCATTTCTAACACAAGTCCCATCTCTCTTGCTTGTTTACCTTTTAGGCGACATGAATGAGTTGAAGGGAAGTTGTTGTGATATTTTGATACCATGGTAGCATTTACAGGATATTGTTTTATTGTGATATTATACAGAAAAGAGTTACTCAATAAGGCCCATTTAATAGTTGTTTTTCTCTTTCTCTCTGACCCAAGAATTGATGTGTAAGACTCACAGGCTGGTACCCCAAGGTCGAAAACACCACAGAGACGAGACCACTTCCTTACTCCCATCCTCCCTTCTTTATCTCTTAGAAAAAGGCTCGTTAAAGGCCAGGTGGTTTGTTTCAGAATTCACTAATGAAAGAACTCTGTATTCTATGTCTAGGAGTGTATTTTGCTGGGATGATCATAAATTGTAGCTGAACTGATAAACTACACACAGGATACTTCTTTGCTCACAAGGCAGGAAGACGTTTCCTTATTTGGTCTGTACCGGTTTGAACTGAGAACTTGCTGACACACGAACCTTTTTTTCCTCTATATAAGCTGTTATGTACTAAATAAACCTTTGAGTCGATTGGGAAGGCAACCTAAAGCAGTCTCTGTTTTCTTGTTCTCCCAAGCTGCTCCCGAGCTCGTACTAACACGCTGAATGGCATACCTGAGTGTTACTTTAAATAATTAGGAATCTTAGAAGGAAAGGACAGAACTCTGCTTATCGCTCGTGCCTTGGAGGGAAAACCGGGATGGACATTTTTTTCCTTCAGAAGTTATAAGCTGTTTCTGAGAGACAAATAACACCAGGATCCTTTTCTAAGTCGCTGACAGCTGGTAACTGTGCAGGGGCGGGTCTAGCAAAGTTTCAAGTTTCAAAGTTCATAAGATCACATTAACATTTGTATCCCTGTATCAACAAACATGCCATATCGGCTGAGTTTATTTGCAGCATATCAAACATCTGCGAACAAATATAATTGTATAATGTTGTTCTATATAGTGTGCAACTGTTAATATAGAGCGTTATTAAATTTATTGCTAATGCAATCATACGGCATATTGACTTCTGTGGAAATTTTAGATGGCACTCCTCATCAGAAAGGTTGCCTACCCCTGGTCTAAACTATGAAATTACTTTTATGTCATAAATTGCACACGACAAAAAAACAAAAAAAACAAAACATAATTTGAGCCAATAAATTCATTTCACAGGGGCAATTAACTCGCACAAACCACCAGAAACAAGCTGTTGGCCTCACAGCTTGACAAGCTCCAGTCATTGTTAATGGGAGACGTACACATGGACCAAGATAACTACATACAGGGAGTGCAGAATTATTAGGCAAATGAGTATTTTGTCCACATCATCCTCTTCATGCATGTTGTCTTACTCCAAGCTGTATAGGCTCGAAAGCCTACTACCAATTAAGCATATTAGGTGATGTGCATCTCTGTAATGAGAAGGGGTGTGGTCTAATGACATCAACACCCTATATCAGGTGTGCATAATTATTAGGCAACGTCCTTTCCTTTGGCAAAATAGGTCAAAAGAAGGACTTGACAGGCTCAGAAAAGTCAAAAATAGTGAGATATCTTGCAGAGGGATGCAGCAGTCTCAAAATTGCAAAGCTTCTGAAGCGTGATCATCGAACAATCAAGCCTTTCATTCAAAATAGTCAACAGGGTCGCAAGAAGCGTGTGGAAAAACCAAGGCGCAAACTAACTGCCCATGAACTGAGAAAAGTCAAGCGTGCAGCTGCCAAGATGCCACTTGCCACCAGTTTGGCCATATTTCAGAGCTGCAACATCACTGGAGTGCCCAAAAGCACAAGGTGTGCAATACTCAGAGACATGGCCAAGGTAAGAAAGGCTGAAAGACGACCACCACTGAACAAGGCACACAAGCTGAAACGTCAAGACTGGGCCAAGAAATATCTCAAGACTGATTTTTCTAAGATTTTATGGACTGATGAAATGAGAGTGAGTCTTGATGGGCCCGTGGCTGGATTGGTAAAGGGCAGAGAGCTCCAGTCCGACTCAGACGCCAGCAAGGTGGAGGTGGAGTACTGGTTTGGGCTGGTATCATCAAAGATGAGCTTGTGGGGCCTTTTCGGGTTGAGGATGGAGTCAAGCTCAACTCCCAGTCCTACTGCCAGTTTCTGGAAGACACCTTCTTCAAGCAGTGGTACAGGAAGAAGTCTGCATCCTTCAAGAAAAACATGATTTTCATGCAGGACAATGCTCCATCACACGCGTCCAAGTACTCCACAGCGTGGCTGACAAGAAAGGGTATCAAAGAAGAAAAACTAATGACATGGCCACCTTGTTCACCTGATCTGAACCCCATTGAGAACCTGTGGTCCATCATCAAATGTGAGATTTACAAGGAGGGAAAACAGTACACCTCTCTGAACAGTGTCTGGGAGGCTGTGGTTGCTGCTGCACGCAATGTTGATGGTGAACAGATCAAAACACTGACAGAATCCATGGATGGCAGGCTTTTGAGTGTCCTTGCAAAGAAAGGTGGCTATATTGGTCGCTGATTTGTTTTTGTTTTGTTTTTGAATGTCAGAAATGTATATTTGTGAATGTGGAGATGTTATATTGGTGTCACTGGTAAAAATAAATAATTGAAATGGGTATATATTTGTTTTTTGTTAAGTTGCCTAATAATTATGCACAGTAATAGTCACCTGCACACACAGATATCCCCCTAAAATAGCTAAAACTAAAAACAAACTAAAAACTACTTCCAAAAACATTCAGCTTTGATATTAATGAGTTTTTGGGTTCATTGAGAACATGGTTGTTGTTCAATAATAAAATTATTCCTCAAAAATACAACTTGCCTAATAATTCTGCACTCCCTGTATGAAAGAAGAACAGCTTTCAGTGACAATAACCAACTGCAGCCACAAGACGGCAGTAACATAAATATATTAAACATTAAATGAAAGTGAGGAGCTTTATGACTGTGCTGTCTGAAATGAAAGGAGAGACATCGCTTTACTTTGGTACATTTAAATTTATCAGTATTGTTTAAATTTGACAGGGCAAGCTTGTCCTGATGGAATGCCGCTGTCAGAAACACAAAGAAAAACCTGTGTTAAATAAGGCAGAACACTCTGTTATGCTGCTTTCACACATTTGAGATTATCATCTTTGTAAGAAAAAAATCATAATCATAATAAATCTTAAAAAACACATGAACCACACTTAAATCAATAAAATTAAACAATGAACCAGCAGAACAGGAGCACACTGAACTTTAACCTTGGTGAAATGTCAGATCAAACTTTCCCTGTTACAATTAACATAATAAGGTAATAAACTGAACAAACAATGCTGACATTTCTTTACTGTTCTGGGTCTAAAATATTGACTTAAATATGGATCATCTTTTCACTCAGGTGTCCAGCAATGACTCACAGTTTTCCCACATTTTACAAGTATGAACATTTAACCAATATGAATTCTCATGTGATTCTTTAAGTGTATCCTCTGGACAAATCTTTTCCCACAGGTACCACAGGAATACGGCTTCTCACCTGTGTGAATTCTCGTGTGTGTTTTCAACGTTGATGGGTGAGCAAATTTTTTTCCACAGGTGCTACAGGAATACAGTTTCTCTCCTGTGTGAATTCTTAGATGTCTAGTCATTTTGTATTTATTCTGCAAAGTTTTTCCACACATGTCACATTGTACAGACTTATTCTTTGCGTCCGTTCTACTTTGACTGACTGACACAGGAGTGTTGTCTACTCTCTGACTGTGACTTCTCTTTCTGTGACGTCTCTTCTTCAGCTCTGCATTTCTAGTTGATCTTGAGTCCACATGCTGATTTTCTTCATGATCTCGGCTCTCTGCTTCAGGAGAGCTGGGAGAAAGGAGCTGCTCGCTGTTTGGTTCTGGTTCACTGTGGGCACTTTCCCCATAAGCAGGAGTCTCCATGAAAGTACCAGTCTCCTGCTTCCCTCCTGACTGCTGCACAGTTCCTCCTGTTCCTCTTTAATCTGTGGAGGCTCTGGGTCCTCCTGGTCCAGACTAGAGTTCCTCTCCTGGTTACAGACCTGCTGGTCGGTTAAAACCTCTTCTTTCTCAAAAGCATGCTGATGTTGGACATCTGAAGGCACAAAGGGAAAAAAATTATGGCAAAACAAACATCTGAGAAAATATTTAGTGGCCTGAACTATTAGCAGGTCTCTACATAGCGAGCATGTTGCTCACATATGCCACTAAAGTGTAAAAACATGACAAATTATTCGGGCACTGATGCAAATGTTTAGTTCTGACACTCTTATTAGCAAAGTTCAAGGTTCAGCTTCATATGTGAATATCTGTGATGTATGAAATAAATAGATGTTGTTGTTTTTTGTTAAATGACTGTGGATGTCTCGATTGGCACAGTAATAAGATGGCATGCTGGGGCAGAGCTCTCTTACACAGTGGTAAATGTTTTGGTTATACTTGAAATGCCATGAAGTGCTAACCACTGTTCCTCTGTGACACCCATGAGTAACATTTACTGTTAGTAAAACGTCACAGTTTTACATACCTATTCTGTATAACTTTATCTCAGGTTTCCAGATGGTCTCCTTCAGTCCAAGCTGCTCTCCCTCCTGACTGCTGCAGAGTTCCTCATGTTCCTCTTTAATCTGTGGAGGCTCTGGGTCCCACTGTTCCCACTTTGTTAGAGATTTACATGATGAATTCACTGTAGGAACTAATTACAAGGTCAAAGATAAACAGACACAAAACACATGTTTTTATATGTGAACAAACAGAAATATGTTAAACATATAAATATACATTAAAGCCACTAAAGTGTCTTATAATCCCTGTTAACACATGCCTGCTGACACATGATACACAGTAATATGTGTTTGATTACAACCTGAAACCTGTTAATGTTCTGATTTAACAGCAGATTTCTCCACATGCAGGGCAGAGAAATTCCTGCCTTCCACCAAAAGTGGAAAATATATTTGTTTGACATTTTAATCACAATAACAAAGAAATAAACTGTTGGTAGATCCACTTTTTAGGAAGATGAGTTGATGAAGAAGAGAGCGTTCAGTGGAAAAAGGCCAGTGAGTTCATGTAAATGCTGCTTCTGCTGTAAGAAACAGACCTAAAAGTGAACAAATGCTTCATGATTTTCATTTCTATCCATCATCTTGAACACTGACTATAAATGTGTTCACTTCATTATTGTGTGATTTGGTTTCTTCACGTGTCTCCTTCAGTGCAAATAAAGGACTGTTAGAGTGTGTGCTGTGTGTTTTTCTGAAGCATGACAATCCTTTCCAACAAGTATTTCCAGCTGTTTGTCTCCACTCTGCACTTTAGTCTTTCTTCCTGTCATGTCTGTGTTTGTCCACCAGGTGTCTCCCTCAGCTCATTTTCTCCAAATCAGAAGCATCAGATTTGTGGAGACGCTCTGCCTGCCAGACACAGCTCAGGGCAAAGAAACATGTCTATCCTCCACAACATACAGGCCTGTATCATTTATTGTCTGTATTTAAATGTATAAATGATCGAGTGTGATCAAACATCTAAAAAAAAATTACATTAAATGTCATCACTCTAGATACAATTAAGAACAACTAAAAAAACTTCAAAGATTCCATTTTTGTTACATTTTAAAAGTTCAAACCTCAAAGACATTAAGTTTACAGTCATATATGATCAAGAAAATCAACAATCTTCACATTTCAGAAACTGGAACCAGCTTTAAATGTGACTAAAATAATGATAAAACAATCAATTCTCTAATCATTGACTAACTGATGAATCACTGCAGCTCCAATATATTGTTGCATTTGACAACCCACTACAGCAACTACAGAATAAAACCACTAACCAGACTGATGACAGATTTCAAACATGCTGAATATGAAGAGTAGTATCATTTAAACTCACATGATTATCAGCCATAAGAACAAATTCAGATTTATATTGATGTAAGGTATATAAATGTAAGTACAGTTTGAATCAGTGCAATATTATTTTCACACATCAATGGACCACTGAACTTCTCAGCTTCTAAAATGTAAAGCCTCATTTAGAAACTACACAAGTACATATAATGGTCAGGGATCAACATGAACCTGTCTTCTCTATTTGACTTTAATCAACTCTGCAGTGGCTCCATCAGAGTAATAAAGATAGCATAGTCCAGCATAGAGCGGCTGAGTGAATGTGGTCTGGACTCTGTGGAGGAGAGTCATGGTTTCAGAGACGCTGTAGAAAGACAGAATACCTGCTCTGTGATCCAGGTACACTCCTACTCTGGAGGACCGAGGACCTGAGAGGACAGTTTGGACTTTGTTGTGAAGAAATTTATAACTGTCTGTGTCACAATATAATGCCCAAGATTTGTTATTGTTTCCAAATACACAGCCCAACCCTGCTCTGCTGATATTCTTGTATGCGACTGCTACACGAACTGCTCCCCCTCTCCACTCCACCTCCCAGTAACAACGTCCAGTCAGACTCTCTCTACTCAGGACCTGAGGCCATACAGTGAATCTGTCTGGATGATCAGAATAAGACTGTTGTTGTTCTGTTCTTGTTACTTTTCTGTTCCCCTCAGATAATAACAGACGTCTGTGTGCTGTGTTTGGATCCAGTGTGATTTCATGTGAATATTTTAAGAATCCAGCTCTGGTCTTTGGCTCTGCTGGTGACAGTAAAACATCCTCTTCAGTGACTGTCAGTGAGATGTTTGTCCATTCCTCTCTCAGAATGTCCTGTAGTTTATCTCTGGTCTCTGACACAGCTGCTGTCACATCCTCAAAGTAGCTCAGAGGACGAATATTGATGCTGGATGAGTGTGTAGACTCACTGAGTGCTGACAGTGAGGGGTAGTTGTGTAGAAACTGGTTGTGATCCTCTGTGTGTGAGAGCTGCTCCAGCTCGCCGTCTTTCCTCTTCAGCTCAGCGATCTCCTGCTCCAGCTTGTCCTGAAGCTCTTTGACTCGACTCACTTCAGTTTCCTGCTGGGATCTGACCTGCTGCTTCACATCAGAGCTTCTTTTCTGGAGGAGACGGATCAGCTCAGTGAACATCTTCTCACTGTCCTCCACTGCTTTATCAGCAGAGCCATTGATGGCCTCCACCTCCTGTTGAAGCAGCTTCACATCTTTCTCTCGCTCCTGGATTCTCTGCTGGATGTTTAGTCGTCTCACCTCGAGCTCCTTCTGCTTCTCAGTCCTTTCTGCTGCAGCTGGGACTGTTTCATGGCCTTTATGTTCATCCATCGTGCAGAGATAACAGATACTCTGCTGATCAGTACGACAGAAAATCTTCATCACCTCATCATGACGAGAGCAGATGTTCTCCTGGAGCTTCTTGGAGGGCGCCACCAGCTTGTGTTTCTTAAACTGAACTACATCATAGTGAGGTTGGAGGTGTTTCTCACAGTAAGAGGCCAGACAGAATAAACAGGACTTGATGGCTTTCAGCTTCCTTCCAGTGCAGAAATCACAGGCCACATCTTCAGGTCCAGCATAGCAGTGATCAGCTGGAGCAGCTTGGAGTCCAGTCTTCTTCAGCTGCTCCACTAAAGCTGCTAACATGGTGTTTTTCTCCAGGACAGGCCTCGGTGTGAAAGTCTTCCTGCACTGAGGGCAGCTGTGGATTCCCTTCCTGTCCTCTTCATCCCAGAAACATTTAATACAGTTCATGCAGTAGCTGTGTCCACAGGTTGTAGTCACCGGATCCTTCAGTAGATCCAAACAGATGGAACAAGAGAAGGTTTCTCGGTCCAGCTGAACTCCTTTCTGTGCCATTTCTCCTCTCAGTGTCAGCGACTGTGTGAGTTTCACTTCCTTATAACTGAAACTAGTCTGAACTCTGATCTCAACAACATGTTTCTGCAGTGAATGGAGCCTGTCAGCTCTTACACGTCACCACATGTTGGTTACACCCATCTTCAAAGTGAAGATCTGAAGGGGAGGGAACGAGGAAACACGTGGACAGAGAGGAGGTGCTGTGTTTAAGAGCAGGAAGAAGAGGGAGGGTTATCAGGCTGTGCTTCACTCCAGGAAGAGGAGCAGTTTGAGAGCGATACTGTGTGTTTAACCCTTTTTATTTACTGCTCACATCAACTTTTAAGCTTGTTAACACTTTCTTCTATAGAAATAAACTTCACTTTAGAAATGTCAGAGTTCTCACTGAAGTTAACAAACAGTCCTTCAGTTTTAGTCAATGCAGGAGGATAATGATCCTCTTTTTTTTTTTTTTTTTTTTTTTTTTTGCCTGTCCCGTTTGGCTCTTTTGCCATCAGAATTGTTGTCTAAAGGCAAAGAAAGATGCCCAACGGATTTACTTTACCAAATTGACCATCCCAGCCTTGCCATAATGGTCCATTTGATTCACCTTTTATTGTTTATTTTATTTTCACTTGCTGAATACGGGACAGACTTGACTGGGGGAAAGAAGGGGAGAAAGAAAGAGGGAAAGAGAAACAGCTGAGAAGAGGGACGGGGGAGAAGGGCAAAAGACAAAAACCAACAGAACGGGCAGAAAAAAAAATGCATCTATCAATCACCTGGATCACCTGCTGAGAAAGAAAAAAGAGAACAAGCAGAAGAGAACAAGAGTAATAGAATAAACAGCATCACAATGATATATGTGAATATGACAGTAAATACTAAATGTTAAACATTATTGTGCAGCACATAAGATCAACAGAACACAGTGTGCTTTGAGGTAGGAGCCAAAAAGGGTGTAGTTTGTGGGTGTGATCACCCGTGTGTACACCTGTGAGCATGGACGCGCTTGTTTTTTGTTTTTTAAAAGGTTCCTTCATGTAATAATCTGCTAGAGGGTGTGGGGGGGCCACAGCCCCGTCCTCCAGGGCGTGAAGCAGGTGTGGAGGAGATCAAAACTCCAGACATCCAGAGGCCCCCAGAACACAAGAGACCAAGGAAGACCAACAGAGGGGCAGCTGCGCCACTGTCCCGCCACAGCCTGGAGCTGCAGGTGTTTTTCCAAATGTTTGTTTTGTAATTATGAAAGTTCATAATTGCCACACACAGACACACTGATTATTGTCTGAAGTACATCATTTTGGTTTCAGTTTTAAGGATTTGGATGTCATCAAAGTTGTTCATTGTGTGAACTTTAAAGTCCTCTTCTCATCCTTAGCAGCGATGATCTGTGGAGGAGTTCAGCTGTGTTGTTATTAACGTCAGAGACGTCACTGAGCACAGTGGCAAACACATCAGTCATGGTGCTTTTTATTTTGAGGTCAGGATTATTTTACAGTGGGGTTTTTTAGAATATTTTGTTTAAGGACAGTACAGCAGAGGCTGCTTTTTGCTATAATGTATGTCTGTACCAAAGTATAAAGATATTACAAAAACACATTTATCAGGATTTATATTAGACTTGATTTGGCATGAAAGCTCACAAACAGCTGAGTTCTCACTTTTCATGAAATTTAAATCTACAGCTCGACTGTTACTGATATTTTGTTTAAAGATGAGATTTGATTTCCATTGTTCTTTATTGTCTATTGTCTGGCATTTACGTCAGCAGGTGCAGGAGCAGTCCAACCTGTATCACGATTAACCCCACACACCCAACCCAGAAACTCTTCGACCTCCCCCCTGAGGCAGGACTATGCACAGCTTCTTCTCAAAGGCTGTAAGAGTGGTCACCTCCAAACCTCACTGGCCTCATTCTAGCTTGCTGTGCTGCTGCGCTGGTTTTTAAAATGCCACACCTGGGTCTTTTGAGGAGGATAATGATCCTAAACATACAGATAAGGCAGCGACTGACATGATGCTTATGTTGCATTTAAGTTTATGTTCATTTCAATTGTTTCTGTCCCTCAAACACCATCAAAGGTGAGAGGGTGCAGCAGGTGTAGTAGTTGATATATGAGGCAGTAAACAAATTAAATGGTTTTCAAACACATTCATCTCCATAAAAATGTGATAAGTGTTTTGCAGGAATAATAAAAAGAAACTCTGATCCTTCTTTAAAAGTATTTTTCTGTTATCATGGTTGAGCTGATCACAACTTCTACAATCATCTTGAGCAAGGACGTGGCTAAATACAGGCATGTGAGAACCAGTCAATATTAGCCCTTTATTGACCAAGTATCAGGCTGCCTGGACTTATTTGGTATTTTTGGCTGTAAAATGGCCAGAAATCATACTATAAGTGAATGTTTTTGCCCCTTTCTTCAGAATAACCTCAGCTTTTTCTGGCAGTCATTTTACATTATTGTACTGTTATGACAATGGAACAACAGTTTAAAGTGGAAAAAAATGGACTATTTTTTCAGATTTTAAAGTTAAGTGGAAACTGATATTCAGCAGGAACAAAACGTAACACGACATCAACTTCAAATATGAACTAAAATAAATATATACAAAAAAGTTTTTGAGCCTAGGCCACTCAGGTTTTTAAATCTCCAGGCCTTTTTTAGGGCATTGCCACTTCCCCACACCTGCTTCTCTGCTCATCAAGTTGACTTTTTTCAGACAGAAGAAGCTTGTGAACGGTTTATGCTATCGTAATACACCAAGCCCGTGATTCTCAGAAAACAATATTTCTTATAAATCAGCAGTATAATGCATCATAAAACAATATCATCCATTCACAATAAATCAGCAGTCTAATGTAATACAAATTAGAGCAGGGCGATATGGCCAAAAATATTTATCACGATATATATTTGAAAATTTGCAATAATGATATAACTGACGATATAATTGATGCGAGACAAAATACAACTCCACAACATTACTAGCGCAAAAAGACAACCTTCCATTTATTTTCACTTAAACAAGAAGCTGGTTTTTATGTACATTAAAGCTTTATAAAAATTTAACAGTGCAAATGCAAATTCCTTGCTGAAAGTTTAACCAAAAGGCATTTCCAGTAGAAATGGGCTGACATATCCTAAGCATAACCATGTATAATATCCACTGAAGTTAAAAAGAGGTGCTTTGCAACATTAAACTGCAGTGTGCAGTACGCATTTTGCGGACCATGAGGTGCATGGGATTATAAGGCACATTAAGCGAAACAAAGCAGTCAGATAAATCAAACTTTATTCAACTCATTCTTCTTGCTTCCTCCACTTCTGTACCATTGATTCATTAATGCTGTATTCTAACACAGCTGCTCTATTCCCATGTTGTTGCAGTATATTAATGACTAACCTCGTATTGTGGATGGATTATCTCAGTTGTTCTCCTGACTGAAGTTTGGTCCGTTTACAGCATCCTGCCATGCGATTGCATTTGTCTCTAACCATGAGGAACCTTCACGTTAACTTTTATAAGTGGAAAAGTGTTAGTGTTCGTCCTCCAGCTTCACTGTTTATGTTATGCTAACATAGCTGTGTCGCTAGCGATCACGTAGCACATCATTATATACCAGCTAGCCCAACTTCAGTAACCCTACAAACGTCACTGCTGTTTAGTTTCCTGTCTTCATTTATGTTGGAAGTGATAGCAGAGCTGTACGTTTGAATTTTTTCAGAAATCTCTCAGTCAGAACATGCTATATCATGCTTAGGTAACTAGCGAAACTAGCGAGCTAACTTCCACTAGCTTCCTGCTAACTTCTAACTCCGTTAAATGTAATACATTTGGTTTTCATGGATGCCTGGAAGTTAAACTTCATAGTTACACCTGGTAAAGCAGCAATGCTGATCGTTTTATTAAAGATGAAAGAGTTTAGACAGTTTTTAACTCTCAGTGATGCTGCAGTGTTCGTTTGACCTGAAGAGGGGGGTTTAGGACCCAGATTACTCCCAGATTTAAGAGCGACAAATACGAAAATAACGACGGCCGCTTGCATGTTCTGCAAAAAAAAAAGTGCTTTGTCGTGTATCTGACGGACAAACACCAAACCAGTTCCACATCACTGAAGTTGCACCATTTTTACAAACCAATTCTGGTTCATCTGTTTCACTCAACAATCGGCCATGTGCGTATGAAAACAAAGGCACTGCGCATGCGCGATATTTCATTTTCCTATCGTTGCCTAACATTATACCGATATTACCGTGAACCGTATAATATGGCCCAGCCCTAATACAAATCAGTTTAATAAATGTAATAGTTATCCCCTTCTTCTAATTCAGGAGAATAATGCAAACTAAAACTACATAATAATTTCACAATCTTTAATCAGGGGTTTAACTTGGCATAAGATAATGTAATAATCTGACATTATTAAGAGTTTATTTTTATGATTGTGAAATTACAATATATGAAATATCAGATTTTCATCTGCATTTGGGAATCCTCACCTTCAATGCCATTTTTTATTTGGTTTGGTTTCCTGTGTATTAAGTCGTGCAGCCACCAGGTGTCGCTTCTTTGTCCTTTCTTTTCAGCTAAATTCCATTTAAAGTGGAAATTTAAGCAGCTCCAGGTGCTTCCAGCTACTTTAGAGTCTTTTTTTTTTCTCGTCTAACTTTATCGACTCCATGTGGATATTTATGGGAATCAACCAGTGGTGTAGCTGAATTATGGACTAATGAATGAAGCCTTTGCTGTCATTAACATGTCACTATAGCAGTCCCTACTGTTTCTTCTTTCTCTGTTCTTCTTCAGTCTTTCTTCAGTCTTTGTAGTTCAAATGTGGCAGATGACATTTTATTCAAACAATTCTGTACTCAAGTTTTTTTTACTGTAACACTCATATAGAAGTTGGAGCCTACGTCATCAGTGAGTCACAATATACATCTTGTATTCTGTCCGCTGCGTGCGTGGTTCTGGTACACGAAGTGACAGATAGCTAAACATATGCCGTAGGAAATGAAAGCGTTGAATGAGTCAGACGTGAAAGTAAAGTTGAGGGCTGTTTACTTGTGTCTTTATCAATGTACATCTTACAGTGCTTTCCCAGAACTTGTGAAACTACAAAAATACAAAAAGAAATATGTTCAATGAAGAATTATGCATTTGCTTCACATGGCGAACAGATCTAGGCATTTATATATAAATCTCTCCAAATATGCATAAAATCAATAAAATATACACCACTCACTACTCATGAAGATGAAACACAATTCAAACTTACAAACAAAGCTTCTCCATGGCATAACACAGGTGGATGCTGAAGGATTAAACAGGGAGACTTCTGGTATGCCTCATTGTGCAAATCCCAATACAAAAAAGGCTTCCTGCATTACCCCACTCATGTGACCCTAAACATCCAATAGGAAGGAATACAAGCCAAACCACAGAAAAAATCACTTGCCCGCAGACTCCAAGCTAACCACTAGGAGATGCTAAAATTCTCAACGTGCACATAACATTACATCTTGTATATTTCATCTAATTTAAGATAAGATAAGATAAGATAACCTTTATTAGTCCAGCAGAAGGTTGCAGCTCCCAGTGTTTTGTTGGAGACTTTTTGCTTCCCCTCTTTGGTCACACGTCAAATCAGTTCAAGTTTTAAACGCAATCACCTTTATCCTGATCGCAGCGGTCTCTTTCAGACTGACAGTGGCCCGTATGCAGTGACAGCTCTCTGACTGTGAAAATGATATGAAACAAATGCGTTGGCCTTCACAGTCATCAGCAGTGATGGGAATAACGGCGTTACAATTAACGGCGTTACTTTTTCAGTAACGAGTAATCTAACTAATTACTATTCCTATCGTTACAACGCTGTTACAGTTACTAACAAGAAAACGCGGTCCGTTACTATTTTTCAATAAACAGACGGTTGAAGCTGTGTTCAGCTTACCGCATCTTATATCAGTTGCACGGAAGTAGCTGTAAGTAATCTGGGCGCTACAGCTTTAAGCAGCTGCGTGTGCTCCTGCGGACGGTAATCACGATCACTGTCTAGCACAACACCTGGAGCTAAGGGGACAAAACAATTGCATGAGTGCTGCTGTTTGACTGAGGAAGAATAAAGTGGTTGTGGTAAGCCAATCACATGACCACTTAAAGACGAAGCAACAAGTTGATATATACCAGTTTATAAATTGTGTTGATAGGCCACGTAAACCAGAGTCATGATAAACAATACATCGTTTATTCCTCAATAGTTTCGTCACGTTTACTGTCTAAGGACAGCGCAGCAAGCACTCTCTGCTTATGAGCAAAAAACCCACCAAAAAACAGGAAGTTTTAAGAGTGACGGTGAGAGAGAGAGAGAGAGAGAGAGAGAAAGAGCAGAAAAAGAGAGAGAGAGTTTTGAGATGTGATAGATTTGTGACGTTTAGCGTGTTTGGGGTGTGTAGTTAATGTGTTGTCTTGTGTAGTTAATGTGTTGTCTTGTGTAGTTAGTGTGTTGTCTTGTGTAGTTAGTGTGTAGTGTTGTGGATAGTTTTGTGTTGTGTGTCAGAACAATGAGGCAGCTGCTGTCTCCAGGTAGAAACAGGAGTGATACACCTGCTGCTGTCAGACCTGCAGGTATCAGGCTGTGATGTTCTCCTTTATAGTGGACAGAAATTATTTTTTTGGAGTGGCACAAATAATTTGTGTTGCATCTTATTGAATGAAGAACAGCTGATTGTTCTGTAAATAGTTTGAAATGGTTATTTAAAAAATCAAGGTAAAAGGTAAATGGCTGCAAATAACTTTGTTTGCAAAACTTGTGCATAGGATTTTAAAATTGACAATTTATATTTGCATTTAAAGTTATGAAATATGATTCATTAAACATGTTTGTGGTTGTTACAGTAAAAAATACAATTTTTCTACTCTAATTTTATGTTTTTTGTCTGATTTTAGATCAATTGTGTTAATACAGTATGTCAAAATGAAACCATAACTGTAAATTCAGACACGTGAGGTTGTGCTGAAAAGGATGATACCAAACAAGGCGAAGTAAATAGTTTTTAAGGGTAAAATGTGGAGGGAAAATCAAAAGTAGTTAAAAATGGCCAATTATACCCTGGACCCCAGAGGGCTAAAGGTTTTTTTCAAATATTTTCATGCCATGCTTTGTAATTAAAATGACAGATATTAAAATCCAGTATATTTATATTTCACTAAATATGTGCAAACTATTCAGACAGAACACATATGAGCAGTATTGTATTACAGTGAAGACAGCAATGTTATCAAACTGCTGCAATCATTTGTAATATCCAACTCTGTGGGTTACTGAAATTGAAATGTAAAGTTAAACTGAAAGTAGGAGAGTCCATTTGCAAAGTAAACACTTAGATATTTTGCTGGTGACCTTGATGTGAAGGACTTTTCCATTACATCTTTCACTACTTTGACATCTCCCCGAGCAGCCAACGCACAGAGATCACACATTTCTGTATTCTCAAGATTTGTGTTTTCTGTAGGAATAAGTTAACTTCACTTTGAGACACCCTGAGGATATTTATAAATTCAGTGAGATGAGTTAAAGCTTAAAAAAACGAAAATTTATTTAATCTTACCAGAAATGTTGAGCCTGAATTCTTTAACCTTCTTTCCCAACTCAGTGGCCATCCTGCAGAGGTAGCGTCCCGAATCATTAATCCTGACTTTGGGCAGTTTAAGTCTGACTCGTCCTGTGGTCACACTGAACACGTCCAGCAAACTGCTCATGCTGAGGCTCATCAGAACTATCGTCCATGTTGAAGAAAACCTTCAGCTCAGGTAACTGCAGGCAGTGGATCTTAAACATTGAGGTGGTGATGTTGACTTTTGATGCAAACTGCCATTCTACTGTAACATTGCTGTTTTCCTCACCTCGGTAGTACAGAACCTCGTTATCATCATCAGATGTTTCTGAGAGCAAGAAAGGAAAGAAGGGAAAAGTTTACTTATGCTTTAGATAGAGCAAGTCCTATGGAACGCCAGGACTGCCATAATGAATTAATTAAATACACCATTAAATAATTAATTAAATGTGGCAATAATTAATTAAAATTGGAATTAATTAATTAAATAAATAGTTATGACACATGTAATTAATTAATTATTGACACATTTAATTAATTATTTATGTATTTCACATTTTAATTAATTATTGACACATTTAATTAATTAATTATTGACACATTTAATTAATTATTTATGTATTTCACATTTTAATTAATTATTGACACATTTCATTAATTATTGACACAACGCTGATCGAGTCAAAACCATTGCTTTGGCCTGGTGGCCATTGTTTCTAGCACACAACAACCGGCATGTGGAAGCTAACAGAACTGAGCTTTGAAAAACCCTGTTTGTGTGTTACCAAATACCGTTTTAATATTTTTTTAGCCGAGAATGTAGTGGTTTAATCTTCATGTGTCTGGTCGGTTTGTCAAGATACAGCCTCTTTGCAAAAGTGTTTCGATGATTTCGGAGATGTCTGCCCAGTCTCACAGCAAAGCGTGGGATAGACCCGCTCGCCTCGCAAGCAATCCCACCGACAAAGCGCAGGCCCCGGTACACAGCTGTAGTAACCCCCGCTGACTTCTTTTACTGAGGTTATATTTATCTATGTTTTATTTCCTGATGTTCTTATGTGTCCTACGTGTTTCAGTCGCCAATTCTGAATTATAACTAACATTAAAAACATGTTTAAGGAGGAGAGAGAGCAAATAAATCTGTTTAACATCTGATCTTTGGGTTTTTGTTCAGTAATCAGCGTGACCTGTGTATAAACACATAAAAGAGATAACGTTGGTGTTTCCGTCATGTAGTAACTGCTGGCTTTAACTGTACAAAGGTTGTTCGACACTATGAAACACATACAGACTTCATGATGTTCGGCTAATATTTTTATTGTGAATATTAATCATGCTGACCTCGCTCTGTACACCACGCAGCGAGGTCAGCATATCCACGATATCCTCAGCTCCATGAGTTAACACAAAGTTTCCCAGCTGACTATCTAACTGCCAACTATTCCAGAGACGTGAAAATATACAGCATAAAGAAAAGTGTAAGAGACTCAGCAGCAGATTAGAATAACAGTTATACATTTAATAAATCACCAAATGAATCCAAGAAACGAGCAAACCTGTTCCGACAATTTGAATTTGTATTCCCTCAGCTGCAGACTCGCTGCTGTTTAAATGTTTGAAAAGGAAGATTAGATATAAACAAACGTCAAACATAGACTCAGTCTGCCTTCACATTTGATATGAGGCCAGCACGTATAGTGGCCTCAGCAGGCTATTACTGAAATACACGTGCTATATCATAAACTATGATATAAACAGGGAGGTCCTATTAACATGTTTAGTTTTAAAGGACACCTTCCTGCCTTTAGTCTCATTCATGAGCAGTATTAGTTTTCTTCTAACATCCAGAAGTCTGCACAATGTGTTTCATAGTTTGTAACAAGCCTTTGACAGGTAAACATAACATGACCGAAAAAGCAAAAAAAAAGCAAAAAAAAAGAGAGAGAGTGTTGACATAAGAAGAGAAAATTCTCTCAATTATGGAGACAGACAAATGGTTCATTTATGTTTGATGTGTGTTTATTCCTCCCTAAATATCGTCGGTGAAGTTCGCCATGCATGTCAGATTTTCCTGCGCATTTTTATACCTCTGCCAACAGAGAGAGAAAAAAATCACATTCTAACAGACAGCTGGTGCTTAGAACACAGTTGAATAACTATTAAAAAACAGATGATATTTAGATGATAGTTCAGTCTAACACATGTGCCAGTGAACCATTAAACGTCAGTGAAACTATGCAGTTATGAAACGTAACTTTAACCTCAGCCAAACCGATTTGCTCAGTTGTAAATAAAACAGCGAAGTAAACGTGACCCGACAGACAGAACCTGAGTGAATGAAGTCCAGCGTTTAACCACTGAGAGCTAAAACTCAGCTGAGGTTTGAAAGCTGTGTGCCGGTGATTGGACATCAGCCGCTGATAAAGCTGTTCGCCTATAAAGTGCTCTGTAAGGAAACGAGCTCCAGCAGCTCTGCGCTCGGGGAAAACACTATATTTACTTATGTTGTGCAGAAAAATGCGCTGACATTGCTTTATATCGAGCACCGGCTGCCCAGTTAAACTGTGACTATCACCAGGTAACTAGGCGTGTTTCTTGAATTAGCAGCAGGTGTTAAACAGCTGACAGATGAGGAGGAGGATGCATGCAGGTAAACTGAGGGTCTGTTGAGCTGATCGCTGGTTTCGTGAGAAAAATGTCAGCTCATTCTTTATGTTACAGAAGCACAGAGACACAAGACCAGGCGGAAAGAGACGATCGTTCGGTGAAAATGAGAATCTGCGAATGCAACATGTGGAACACGGAGAGTGGAATATGTAAACAAACCGGTTAACGTAACCCCCTGGGTGCACTCTGCATGCTAACTGTTAGCAGAGCTAGTGAAATCTCTGAAAACATCTGAGCACTTTTGCAAACATGTTCTATGTTGACAACCTGACCAGACATACGTCGCGACATTCGCGGCTAAAACACTGTTAAAAGTGTAGCTGGTGACAGAAAAACGGGGTATTTTAAAACTACACCACCACCATTGCTGCTTGTGATTTGATCTGCATTCTGGGATAACTGGCTGCCCCAAGTCTACACAAGCAATCGATTTTCTAGGATCGACCTGTTTTGACTTACTTTGCACGGCAACCAATCAAATGTTAGAGAAGCTGCATGGGCAGCGTTAACCCCGCCCCCTGAGTTTGATGGGTGAGGCTGACAGATAAAATTATTTCATGACGAGAGCCAGGCGTCAGGACTGCCAAAATGAAATAAATAAATATATCATTAAATAATTAATTAAATGTGTCAATAATTAATTAAATGTGTCAATAATTAATTAAAATGTGAAATACATAAATAATTAATTAAATGTGTCAATAATTAATTAATTACATGTGTCAATAATTAATTAAAATGTGAAATACATAAATAATTAATTAAATGTGTCAATAATTAATTAATTACATGTGTCATAACGATTTATTTAATTAATTAATTCCAATTTAAATTAATTATTGCCACATTTAATTAATTATTTAATGGTGTATTTAATTAATTCATTTTGGCAGTCCTGGCGTTCCATACAAGTCAGGCTGCACTGATCTGAGATACTAATGCAGCTAAAATATTAGAAACAGCTTTTTAGAAATCAGGAGTCTATTTAAGTATAAAGTGGAACTTAACTAAATCCTAAATCAGCATCTTATTTTATAGCTCCATCCCTGTTTATGCTCATTATCTGAAGGTGTAAACTGACCATAAGCACCTGAAACCAGTGTCAGGAACAGCAGGGTCCTGTAGACCATCATCATTCTGTGAAAGAAAAGAGATAATTAGACAGATGGGATGGTAATGCACAGAATTTCTGTAGCAGTGTAACAGCGGGCAGTCACACTGCTATGCTAGTAACAAGCCACACACCTCATGTGTGTCGTCCAAATCTCAGAGCAGACCTGAAGCCAAAACTTCGAGGATTAAAAAATCCTCGATGTGTTTAACCCACAGCTTTTTAGTGCTCAATTGTCACCCTGTAAGTGTGAACCCACCTTTGCGAGTATAAAAATAGACCTTCAGTCGAAACCCAGTGGAGCACAGCTGTCAGTGAAACCTATTGCAACACCCAGCCCACGTAGCCCCCAGCTTTTCAACAAAGAAACTGACAACACCACAAAGTTTTAAGCTACAAGGTTAATCGGCCTCCACACACAGTGAAAGGTGCTCTCTCTCTGACACAGGAGTGGAAATGAAGCTTTCTGCTCTTAAATATTTTTATAAATCATTAACACATCATACTGCACAGAGGACGCTCACTTGTAGCTCCAGCCTCAAATGAAGAGACTCCACTTACTCTGACATCAGCTTATAAGGAGGACTGGAAAATCCAACCCAGGCTACAAAGGGGCTTACCACTCCCATACATGTAGCAGAGACAAACCGCAGAATAAATGTTTCAGTGGAGCTGTGACTAAATGTTCGGTCTCTCTGTTTGACACAGAGAGACCACAGATAAGAATCTGATTCTCACATTCACTCAGAGATTCATTCAGTTCAATCATTTTCTAAGCGTATGGAGATGAAAGATTGGGATTTATTTGTTTTATTCCAAAAGGGAAATGATTCTTAACTATGCAGCTGTTCAGCAACAAAGGCACTAATAACATATCTGTGCTACACTGCAAAGAGAAGGAATATAGCCACAAATCCAGTATTAGCACACAATAAAACCAGCATTCTTTTAAAAAAACAACATTAGTAATGGCAAGTCTAGTCAAGAAAAAGAAGAAACTGACATTCTGGGTTCGTCCAATTCACCTGACAAGGTGGAGAAGGAATTTCATGGTTTAAGCCAGGAGTTGAAGCTCTGTCACAGCTGTTTTTGTACATATTTCAGCATGTCAGTGGGGCAGTTTGAGCTCTTGTTGGCAGATTTGGGACCACATTGACCAGAAACATCTTCTAGCTGTTTACAATATCATTGTACATTTAGTACCGGTGTGCGATTTAAACTAGGAGTACATTTGTCGCTAAATGCAGTGATCCGATTGGTCAGATCCGTTTATTCATATCTGAAAAATCAGTGGAAAAAATTAAGCTTGGTTTGAAAATACATGTCGAAAATTCGCCCAGTAACATGAGGCAGTCGGTGTGAACGGCTGCTTTGAGAATAGGTAAGTGAAACATTTTGATTTTACACATTGGTAAATGTGTTGGAACAGATGTTTTTACTTAGAAACAGATCTGACCAATCAGATCACTGCATTTAGCGATAAGTGGGCTCATAGCTCAAAGTAGTCCCACTTGGTGCTGTCACAAAGAATTATAACATGATACAAGTCTTATACAGGATACTCGCTGCTTTCTACCCTTCATAAAATTTACAGCAATAGAAAGTTCTTATCTCAAACTGACTGAGAAATTGGTCGATGCTCTCGTATCACACATGTTAGATTATTGTAATGCCTTATTTGCAAGACCAAGTTGTTTCACTGGTTCCCACTTCAGAGCAGAATTGCCTTTATAAATCTTTCTATTTGCTCATAAAGACTCGATGGTTTGAAACCCAGCACATCGCTGACGGTGTGATGGGTGTTTACAGACATATGTAGTCACCACGTTCTGACCTTTTGAGGGTTAAACTTTCTTATTAAGGGAACTCTTCTGCTTCCATTTCTGAGTAGAGTTTCTGGTAAGTGAGGGGAGGTGGTTTGTTATAGCTGAAGTGGGAAAGTCCTACATGTAGGCTCATTTCATGTAGTTAGCCTACATATAGATGTCACTACATTTGATGTCAACGTCACATGACTAAGACCTTCATCCTTAGTTATCAAAGGTTACTAACAATCCTTGCAACTCAGTTCTCAGTATTTATTTATTTGAAGTATTTCCCACTTCAACTAGTGAACCTAAATGTAGACCGTGCTACATGTAAGGTCTACACTGGGCTCACTACAAGTAGTGACGCCACATTGTTATTGTTGTCTGCAAGTAAATAACTTTTGAATGTTGCTCAACAGAAATAATGAAACATAATGCAGGCAGCATGATGTCACAGTATTTAGCCCTGTTATCTCACAAGAAAGTCCTGAGTCCATCAACTGAGCTGGGCCTATGTGGAGTTTGCGTGGGTTCTCTCTGGGTACTCCCAAGACATGCAGTTGTGGGGTTAGGTTAACTGGTGTGAATGTGAATGGTTGTCTGTCTCCATGTTTTAGCCCTGCAGGGTGTACACCATCTCTCGCACTATGAAAGCTCGGACAGGCTCCAGCCCCCACCACACTGACACGAATGGATCGATAAATATTTCCAGCCATTTGTAACTGCTGTTTAATGTTTTAAAAATGACCTACTTTTTACTTTGTATTCAATGCTCTGTCAAAGACTGAGCAAGTAGTAATGAGTTGATCAACAGGTGACATAAATGTGAGCTTGTTAACTTCAGATGGACAGGAACGAAGGGCTGGAAACACCAACCTTCACAGCAAGGCAGCACAAGGTTAGCCCCGCCCCACAAAAACACACGGATCTTTCTTTCTCTCGATCGAGAAAGAAAGACAGCAGAGATGCACAGGATTGGAGCTCTCCAGCATCATCTTCTTCAGCTGCCTCTCACGATGGTTGGAAGCATCAGGTAGTTTGTGTGAACACCACAGATAATTATCGTTTTAGTCCCCCGCTCAAGCTGACGCTGCTTGTGGGTTTTTAGTTTGTGAGTCATTGAGCTGAAAGGAGGAGGATGAGTTCAGGCACAATATTTCCGTTAGATCCACCAAACTGCGAATCATCAGCCAGCTGTTCAACATATTATTCATGTGGGTCAATGTGTGATCTAAGTCTAACTTTACTGCAGCAGTCAGTGAAAGTCTTCTGTGTTCAAGGTGGAAGAAGTGAGGTCAATAATACAATTATATTCATCAGCTGAAACATGGCACCACCTTCTGACAGAGAAAAAAAAACAGAAGTGAAGCTGTGAGGACTTTAAAATATGAAATCTGCTTTGTGACAAAGGACGGGCTCCTCTGATAGACTAAATTGGCCACCAATCAAAATACTCCCTGACTGCGCAAGGAGACTGCTGGTAGAGGTGTGGAAAGGGATCATAGTGGAAGGACTGTGGTGTTGAGTTATTATATAGATCTGGTGGTGAGTTTCAACGTTTGTGAAGACTGTACAGCCAGTAAAAAGATTCAAGGCTTGCTGCTGATTTCTTCCCTGTTTATATTGTTTGTGATTGTGTAGTTTGTTCCAACTTTCCACGTGGTTGCAGTTGTTTATAAGGGCGTCATCAGACAGTTTATTACTTTGGAGGTGCTGACGTTTGAACAAGTTAATATGAGTTACTTAGTAATAGTTTGTGCAATGCTTTGTGATGAACTGTGTAAATACATGGCAAGCAAAGGTTTTATGTTAAACATATAGTATGGTGGCCTTGCTCTAGATTATGTTTATCTTAAGCATTTCTTTCTCTCCATTATGTTTAAGAAATTAGCAGTAAAAAGTTAGTGTCTGAATATGTTACATTGCCCACTTCTTCAGCAGAAAATAATCTCTTTATTATATCATTTGTTTCTTCTTACAGAACTACAACACTATCTCAAAACAAGAGCACAAGTGTTATTTTCACTTAATTTCAATAAAGGATCTGCATTCCAAACTATGCCCACTGGTGGCCACTTTTTTATGAAGACGCAACTTTACTCTTTAAATTCACTGTAACAGATGTTGTGGGGTTTTTGAGGGGGGTGCTATTTGTTATTGTGCACTTCTGCCAATTAGTGTTCCAATTAGGCCCTATGTAATACACAGAGGTAAATAAAGCACATGTTTATCTAGGTGATACCTAGTGATGAAATCCAATTCCCCCTCAATGTCACGTCTAAATCCTGGCAAAGATAGAGGTTATGCACTAAACATTTTAATCCTCATTAGCTTCCACAGTGGAAAAACCTTGTTGCTTCAGGACCTCGACTTGCTGTGGTAATTGGAACCATGCATTCTGCTGTCCATCAAAAGATCCTGAAGGAGAACGTCGGGCAATCTCTTTTCACAACTTCAAGCTAAAGCGTGACTTCTTCAGCTGAGACTGAAAAAGCCATTTGGCCATTTATGTCACATCATGTGTTCAGTGTCTGTTCCTGATGCTTCACTGTTGTTCTTGTTTTAAATCCAATCTGAACTTTGAACTACAGAATCTCATTCCTCTGAGACCTGGAACACCTGATGGTCCAACTGAAGCTTTAAGATGCTTCCTGCAGAACACAAAGCACCTCTGATGTTGGCGCTATGTGTGTGTCTGTTTTCCAAAACCTGCTGAGCTGCCTGTGAACAAACTTCCTTCACCAAATTCTCTGACTATCTACAGCCAAGCTGTAGAGTGTACCCCCCTTGTTGTGGTTGGAAAGTTTCAGAATCAACACTTTACCACTGTGCCATGTGACATCCTTTCACATTCCTTTGTGGTTGAAATGAAAAAAAGGTTTGCAGCTTGTGGGAACCTTCTAGATGTTGTCAAGATAAAACAATATGCACATGCACAAATGTATATTTCACTGACAGATGTTTTCTCCAGGTGCTTTTAAACAGGCTGCTATGGCAAGTAAATACTTAAATAAGTAAAGGTTCTTTGATATGATGTGTAAGAAGGCTACAGTTTCTAAGTTAATCAGTACAATATATGATTCAATTGAAAACCAGCATTTTTGTTGGAAAGGTGAGGACCTTTTAAAGCAGGGGTGTCGAACTCCAGGCCTCGAGGGCCGGTGTCCTGCAGGTTTTAGATAACACCCTTGGTCAACATACCTTAAACACATGATTATTTCA
This sequence comes from Rhamphochromis sp. 'chilingali', assembly GCF_963969265.1. NCBI lineage: Eukaryota > Metazoa > Chordata > Actinopteri > Cichliformes > Cichlidae > Rhamphochromis > Rhamphochromis sp. 'chilingali'. Next base: position 48,743,413 of record NC_137929.1, on the reverse strand, counting down.
TTACCAGGCCTCTGGAGAACTTCAAGACATGTTGAAGAGCTAATTTAGCCATTTAAATCAGCTGTGTTGTATCACGGACACATCTAAAACCTGCAGGACACCGGCTGTTGGGTTTATCTAGACACAAACCCCGCTGGAACACGAGACCACTAACTGCACGACAAAACAAGACAAGACAGAGCTCTTTTGTCTTTGTGGCTCGCGAGGGAAGTCAGCCCAGGCCTTCACCTGTCCTTAGCCAACTTCGACTGATTCCTTCGCTACAGTCCTTTTTATTGTCAGCAAGCAATCATTCACGAATATGCGATTACAAATACACGTGACATTCTTAACCAGTCATATCTGAACAACATCAGTGTCTGTATTGTGTCTGTAGGTGCATGTATGTGTGTGTGTTTCCCGCCATACCATACATAGACATACGACCTTTCAATGAACTTAAACTGTGTGTATGCAGAAAAGCAGAAGTAAGCGTCTCGCTAAACTATAAAAACAGGAACTTGTAATAGGTCATGTCTCAACTGAACATTTAAAGGTGCGAAGTCTTGGACTTTAAAAGAAAGAGAACATGGTGCTTATCAAATGTATAACATAGCTCATCTCTGGACTAAGCTGCAATCTAAATAAAGAAAGCACATTTTGTCTCACAGACAGATAAAGGAAATGTTAGAAAGTTGAAAATAAATCCTCTGACTGTCTGGCTTTTTCTTCATAATGATAGCCATATTAGGACACATAAAGGCAATGATTATATATCTATATTTTAGCACAAATGACAATATAAAAAATATCAATTCCAACACCGGCCCTCGAGGCCTGGAGTTCGACACCCCTGCAGTAAACTGATGCTTGGGCATAGGTGTCATTTTCACAATGTGAGTTTTATTATACTCAAAAGACAAAACTGATACCAGAAATACTTAATCATGAAAATAAGCAATTTCAGAACTGCAAGGCAGAATAACTAAACTGAGTTTCCCCCATATTGTCAAAGAAGATGGTTTAGTCCATGTGTCCATGGGAGACTACAAACACGTTCAGACCACCCAGAAATGTACACATGATAAACCTTGTCTGACAGTAGTTGGTAGAGACCCTAAAACTTTACTCCATTAGCAGGTCATTCAGCTCGTCTTGTGCAGGAGGATCTGAAGAACACGGTGGAAAACAAATCTATCGCTCATCATCAACCACAGATACAGCACTCAAAAGGTCTGCAACTCAAATGCAGATAACGCCTCGCACACACAAAACCGGTTTGATACCACAAGCTTGGGTACCATCGGGGGGTGGAAGGTGCAGTTATTGAGGGCAGTGAGCTCCTGTAACCCGAGCTCAGGCTGCAGCTATTGAACCTACTCAAGGTGAAACATTGAGAAAGCTCAAGATTGATGCAATGTGGGGAATGTGGGGCAAAATATTGTGGTTTTGCAGGAGGTTTCTTCCTGTTAAAAGGGAGTTTTTCCTTCCCACTGTCACTTGCTCTTAGGGGGTCATATGATTGTTGGGTTTTTCTCTGTATATATATTATTACCTAAGTATTATTGTACAGTCTACCTTATGTGCCTTTAGGCAACTGTTGTTATGATTTAGCGCTATAAATAAAATTGAACAATTAACCTAACCCCACAAACTGTGTGTCTTTGGACTGTGGAAGGAAAATGAAGTCAAAGAGATGTTAAGTAACCTGCACGGCTCATTTCCAACACCAAGGCAGTATCATCAACTAAATTTTAAAAAACTGGTTTCGATGCAAATTCACATTAATCACATCTTCTCTGCATCAGCCCAACACAGAGCATGACTGTAAACTTCACCACAGTACTAAAGACTAACCAGTGTAGCCTGCACTGAGATATGCCAAACTGCCTAGTGTTTGAATAACAAACTTTGAATAACACAAAAGCAATAAACTCAAGTTTACAATAAGATTAGTAGCACATCATGTCTAGAGTCAACGTCCGATATAAAACATCAAATTCTGGCGAGTTATTTTTGGTAATGATTATCTCTGTGCAGCAGCCTGCTGTGCACCAGGCTACAGCACTCATTGTTATGCATTAGGCTAATCTGACAATCAGATTTAATTATTAAGTTTTAGAAGGAATGCTGTGCCAAAAAGTAATTTTTGGTCATTGCCAAAAAAAAAGATAGCTGTATTTAAACCATTGTTGGCTTCTAAACTGTCAAACATACCTCTCATGATATGGCAACAAGTCACTTTGAGCCAGAAAGAACAATCCTGTCAAAAGGTAGAAACAGCAGTCAGACGTTTATATGTCCGTTATTCATGCAGCTGCTATTATTGACATTAAATGTGTTGGTCACATTTTTGTGACATTAATTTAACACCCTAACACATTTTCACTAATAGATGTATTTTGGTAGAAATTCAGTTTGGTTCATAAGAGATCTGTAACCACGGAGAAGTTAGATATTTTGCTCAGTTGAGAAAACACAATTTACCTTAGTTCTCTTTAATTAAAAATAGCCTCAAAAAGGACCAGAGTTATGTTGGGCTTGACTCTAAACAGGCGCAGAGAGCCTTGACTCGCCTTGTTTTGCAGGTTGCTGGAGCCTGGGGGGCGAGCAGAGGAGTACTGAGCTGTAGAGAGTCAGAGTCTGCTCTGACTGCTGGAACAGAAGAGTTTAAATACAAGAGAAATGCTGCTTTGCTCTTGTTCACTGTTTATGTGAAATGTTGATTAGTGAAATGTGCATTTATGCATTCTTTCCATTTCATTCATTGTGACTTTTAATGGTGATCCAGGTCCAATTTAACTGTACTTTATTTGTCATATGACAGCATTCAAAGTTTTCATTAGATGGCGCCCAGCACCAGGGCTGTGTGGAGATGTTTGAAGGGGCGGGTGCTCATAGAACCAAGCTGAATAACAAAACCCACATTCATCAAGAATCTAATATGGGATCATATAATAATAATGGATTGCATTTACAAAGCGCTTTTCAAGGCACCCAAAGCGCTTTACAATTCCACTATTCATTCACTCTCACATTCACACACTGGTGGAGCCACAGCTGCCCTGGGGCAGACTGACAGAAGCGAGGCTGCTATATCGCGCCATCGGCCCCTCTGGCCAACACCAGTAGGTGGTAGGGTAAAGTGTCTTGCCCAAGGACACAACGACCAGGACAGAGAGCCCGGGGATCGAACCAGCAACCTTCCGGTTCCCAACCCCCTAAACCACAATATACTATATCACTGTCATCAGGTGGGGACAAGGTTAAAGCTAATGTTGCCTATGTTTTACCTGGTGAGTACAATGTTGTTGTTGAGGGGTTTCTGCTGCTGCTGATAGTGGTGGAGGGCAGGGCTGTGTGGAGGCATGTCTGGACAGTGTTAAATGAGTAATAATTTTAAAAAATCTATACACATAAAACACACACCCACACACACACACACACACGCACATACAGTGACATTTTAGAATGTCCAGAATACTGAATATACTATTGCCACAAGTTTACATCATGGTGCTGAATCCTTACCTTATTTTTTCCTAGTGGTATAATAATAAAGTAATAAGGCTAAAAAATAAGTATTGAATAATGTATTCAATATGATGTATGTTTGACGATCCATTCTGTGCAGGCAGAAAGCTTATTAAATGTTTAAAGTGTAGAGATACAATCATTCTGCTGCTATAAAATCAGCATTTTATCAAATTTGGAATATAAATCTAATAGAATCAGTTTCTTAATGTATGTTCTTTAAAACACAGTGCTTTTTTAAGGACTGTAAATCCAATTGCAAAAAAAACATACTAAAAATAAACAAAGCTCAACAAGAACTCCTGAAAAAACTGTTTAGAACAACGTACTATGTTGCAAAGTTAGTAGTCTTTGCAAACTTCAAAAAGCAAATGACCTAGATCTTGGTTCCACTTACCTCTTACCCGTGACTTCAGTGGAAATTTCAGATTCTCAGCCGAAGGGCTACCATTTTGACCTTTGACCTCATGTGTTGACCTCATGTGTTGATGACTCTTCACCTCTGTCTCCCCTCACAGGGAGAAGATGATCTGCAGGATCCTGCTGCTCATCATCCTCACCTCATGTGTCTCTGGTTAGTTTACAGCTTCACTTTATGAACTCCAAATAAAGCTCAACAACAGATTTGTTCCAGTTCTCAGTGTGTCTGCTCCTCTCTTTCCCTCTCTGTCTCCTCAACAGGATCATTTGTAGTCAATGTGACACAGACCTCCTATCAGGCAGAGGAGAACCACAACATCACACTGGAGTGGACGTTCACCACCAAACCTGACAGATCCTCCAAAACTCTTTCAATTGTCTGCTGCCATGTTCAAAATAAACACTTTGTCCTCTATCAAGTCAATAATGGTGTTGAGGTGTCAAAGTCTCAGGATAAAAAGTTTTCAGGACGAGTCCAGAGTGACAAAGACGCCCTCAGAGAAGGACGAATCAGACTTCAGCTGTCCAGACTCAGGAGTAATGACTCGGGTCTGTACGTGTGTGAGGTGAAGACAGATTATGGCTTTGGTGTTGGAAGATGTCGACTTAATGTCATTCGTAAGTAGATTATTAAAATTGTCCCTGTCTAGTAACATGTGAAATGCTGAACATAACAAAACTAAACAAATGAGCTCTTTTCTATTTGCGCTTTACCTACTTAGTGTTTAGTTTGACTTCGTCTGCTGTGTGGATAGCCCTATTACTGTCTTTGTACAATTCCCTGATCACGTCATGTATATAAAATAGTCCAGTCTTCCCCTCAGTTTCTATTTTTGTACCCTTTTGTATTTTGGACCTTATCATAGCCTTCATGTAGGACTTGGTGTTTGTTCCTTCAGTATGCCTTGTCTTCAACAATCCAAAGAGGCGCTAAACTTTCTTTTAGACTTTATAGCTAGATAATTATGTTTTTGCTCAAAAACCTTTTTTGTTTTTGCCTTTCAAAAAAAATCACCTGTTTTTTTCTTTTGCAGCAACCAAACTGGAGAATTTTCAGTTTTTTTTTTGACAACTGCACTCATAGCAGTTATAATACTTGGTACTGTGATGGTCATGATAGGTTTCATAGTAAACACTGTGGCTCGTCTGCTAGCAGAGGTAAGTTTGTTTTATCTTTAATTCTGAACTGTTTCCTCTGCTGTGAGTTACATCATTGTTTCTTTGTCTTTCTTGTCTCAAATCTACAGAACAAGAAAGGAGACCAGATCCAATGCAAATCAAACCACACACAATCTTCTCTTTAAAGTATTTGTGGGAATGTGTTTTATGATCTTTCACTGATTCCACCAAATACAACTTGCAGAGATTTAAAGCCCACTGTAGATATGTTCTCCCTCTGGCCCTTCACTTTTTCTAAGATCTTTTTCTAAACCAAATATATCTTAAAGTACAAGCTTACAAGATTGTCTAATATTTACTGCACACTAATGTTTTCCTGTGTGTGCTTATTATCGCATGTATTTACTCCACCTGAGAATCATCAGCTTAACTGTGAGCTCAGAGAAAACATACAATATTTTACTCTGGATGTAGCCTGTACACAGATTTTTACGAGGCTTCATTTAACTTATTTTCAGCTCTGAATGCTTTCGGCAGATTTAAAGCGCATGCTGGATTCATGTATTTCAATATAAAGCCTGAATTTCTTATGAAGATGCTGAATATCATTAACCTTGATTTAAACTAAATTCCAGCAGGTAAACAGACAACAGCTGCCTTTTGCATCATGTGTATTTTTTATACTGGAATAATTGTTTTCATTTGTGTCCAGCAAAGAAGTGACAGCAGTAAAATTCATCATATTTGTTGTGAAATAACTTTTTTCTTTGATCTTATCTTATGAGTTTCTGAAAAAAGTTTTCTTATAGAAATGTATTTACAATATGAACTCATTAAAATCATCAATCGAGACATGGCTCTCTGTGTTGTAAGAACTATCAGAAAGGAGAAAATCCCTCTACAAAACTCACAGTAAAACATTTACTATAAAACTCAGAGCATGGAGAACTGTGAACTGGTGGATAAGGTTCATTTCCAGTTACTGCTAACACTTAAGTTCATACAAGGTGTTCTGTCCTTATTGTGCCTCCCTTTGCCCAACTTGGCAGACAGCTAATGGCTTCAATGAACATTGGAGACAGAATTAAGTTTAAGGCTTTTACTTTGTCAATAGTTCTGTCAATCTTTTTCTTCCTGTAAAACTAAAAACAAACACAAAGTTTACTATAGTAAACTATGCCAGCGATCCCCAACCTTTTTTGCACCACATGTCCGACAATATTTTCACGGACCGGCCTTTAATTAAATCAAATCAAATCAAAGTTTATTTCTATAGCACATTTTAAAAGACTAATGATCACCAAAGATTTTTCTTGTAAAACAAAGGGGGCCTAGTAAAAAAGTTTGGGAACCACTGCACTAAATAAACTTGTAAACATGTTGTATCATTAATACTCACAAGCAATAACTCTCCAAGGCACAAATGTTTTAAAAGCCATCTAAGCCGACAAACAGCCACAGGAACATAAAAAACCCCCCACCAAAATATAAGCTTGTGAGTAATCCCACTATGACCAGCAGAGGGTGCTGAAGGGAAAGAACCTCTTCTGGTCATAACAAAAGGTTTCCAAGAATGTTTCTCTAAACAAAAATTAAAAAAGAGAGGTGTAAACTAACCAGAGACACATGAGGTGAGGATGATGAGCAGCAGGATCCTGCAGATCATCTTCTCCCTGTGAGAGGAGACAGAGGTGAAGAGTCATCAACACATGAGGTCAAAGGTCAGTCAATACAGCTAGAAGAAGGAAAATCTACAGTCTGACTTCATTCACTCATTACAACATGTGAGCCTGTCTGATCTAGATTATTACACTGACTGAGCAAAACTACAAGAACTACAACCTCTGCAATGGAAACAACCAGAAGGAAAACCTGCACTGTGATTCACATTTTAAGGTCTTCAGAGCTGCAGAAAAGATTTTCAGTCACAAGGTGGCGCCATGTTTCAACTGACAAAAGGGTAATACTGACGTCTTTTTTTGTTTTGTTTTACCTTACCTCAAAATACTTTCAAAGAGAACAACCTAGCCTGAGCCAATTAAATCTTATCAAATTTTTAATATAACTCAAACACTTGGAGTACAATAAAAAGGGAGTCCGTGTCTTCACACTTTACACAACATAGCTTGCTTACCTTATATTACTTACGTTAGTGCTTTTTTTCATGGATGTGTCCCCTTTTTAAATGGACTAAAAGATACTTTTAACAGACGTGTAACTAACAAATAACACTCAAATTCAGAGCCACCATCCTGCATTGTTTCTATTTTATCTATTGTGACTTTTAATGGTGATTCAGGTCCAGTTTTCTTGTACTTTACTGGTCACATGACAACACTCAAAGTTATCAGTATATGGCGCACAGTATTCAGGAGGAAAATAAAGATCAGTCCAAGAGAAGTCCTGCACAGTAAATCCTGACCTGTTGTTGTACACAACCTTTCTGATTGGATAGTTGAAGAGTTTATGATCACACAGCTCCCTGACACTGACCAAACCGGATCAGCAACCTTTGACTATGCAGAGCCGTGAAGGTCACTCACACACACATTTCCAACCATGTGGAACTATCAGTAAATGGAAAACTTTTAAGAATAATGCAAATTTGACGCAACACTTGTTTAGTTGCTGCTTTGATTTACAAGATGATTTTAATTTTTCAAAACATGAAAAAAAGATGTAGAAGGATTCAGGTCATTGCTCTGCTGCGGGGAACAAATAAAGCATTGCAGGGGAAGAACTTTTGTTGCTTTTATAGTCCACGTGACAAGCAGTAAATCAGATTCTGATATTTTCAGACTTCTGTTTGTTTTAACAAAAAGATTTGATTCAAATTGAACTTTTAAAATGTATGTTGTGGTGCATAAACACGACCTCATCTTAGTTACATTTTTATTTCAGGAAATGTTTGGTTTCAGGTGCTGCTGCTTCATTTTGTGTCTGTATTGGCTGACTGTCACAGTCACGTGTTAATGAAGAGAAAAAGAAAAGATTGTTTACATATTTTCATTTTGTGCTCTCACTGCCTGACAGCTTCTACACATTTCTGTTCAGGCATATTTATTAGTTTGGTTTTTATCATGAGGCACACATTCAGATGTGGACATATTTTGGGAACAGATTATTTAAACAGCTTCTGGATCCATAAACACTTTATTAGTCTGACTCTGCTAAAACCTTGTTAAAACGTATGAAGCTTGTTGTTGGAGATGCTGGAGATTTAGCTAAATGAAGCTTATGTGTAAGTTCATTAAGGAAGATCTGCAATCACCCGTCAGTGTGCTTTCCCAAGTGTTTAGCTGCTGGTCGATTGATTACATCACTTTCACTTTTCCATGCTGTAAAACTTAATGCCGATAGCATTGCTCTAGTCCAATCATCTTTCTGCCTGCCCTCTTCAAGCTGATCAGCCTCCACTCTGTGTACTTTAAATTGCACTTCATCTTTCATCTTTCTCCCTTACAGACCAATTCGTGCAAGCCACCTCCTCCTTGTCTTTTCTTCTTCTCTACTAAAAATCTGTAACTGTTTTCATACCATTACAACTATTCTCATCAATAAAATCAAATATATGCACAACAGTCTGACTTACAGATGAAATCAATCCAGTCAGCTGATCAGAAACAGTTTATGTGCTGTGTGTACAGCCACATGTGGGTTGTTGCCCGGTAACTTAAAACATGAGGGTGAGTCAGTAGCTATAGATAAGAGAGGAATGCTGACTGATTACCATGTCATCATTTCATTGATCAGGTATTTTACTGTGAGCATAATACTTTGCGTAGCACAAAACAGAAAGCACACAGAGTCCTCGATTTGAGCGACAGAATTCAAATTGTTGAAGAGAGTTTCATAAAGAACAACAGGACACAAGAGAAGTATGAATTTCATCCTTTTCATATACTGTATGTTTCCTTCTGCTATGTTTGTGTCTATTATGTATTTTTGTGTTATTTTTTATCCTCTTTGGGATCATTTAAAAGCAACAGCTCTGAAAGTAAAATGTGTTATTCTGACTGTATCAAATATTAGATTATGTGTTGATTCCAGAGGTGGGAAGTAACAAAGTGCAAATACTTTGTTACTGTAGTTAACTACAATTTTCAGGTATCTGTACTTTACTTGAGCATTTTTTTGACTACTTGTTACTTTTACCCCCTATATTTTTTAAACAAATATCTGTACTTTCTACTCCTTATATTTTAAAAACAGGCTGGTTACTTCTGGTAAAATGCATTTGGGACGAGTTATTATTTTGTCACTGTGAGCCTCCAAACATCAAAACAATTTAAGCCTAAACAGAAAAACATGAAAGACAATTATGTTTGTTTATCAAGGATGTTGCATAAAAAGTGCCAAAGTCACCATGATGTGTGACAAAGTCAGGAGTTTAAAGTTGGATGGTGTTTTTTTATTTGTTTTTGTTTTTGACACAATACTGGAATGACTGCAGAATGAATGCAGTTGCGGTATTTCAGCATCTAGCTAGCGCTACAGAAGAGGAACGAGCATGAAAGGAATAATTTTTTAAGTTTTTTAAGGTACCGGTAATTTTAAATGCAAGGTTTTTATCAGCTCAACAAACATCAGCAAACACACAAACTGTTTGTGTGCAGTTTGTCTCAGTGTGTTGTAGCTAAAGGTCCAGCTGCTGTATTTTGCAGGGAGAGAGTAAAGCTCAGATGTAACATTTAAAGCTCACATGTAATTCCTCATGTTTTTAAACCAGATATTGGGCCTGTACATGTGACATTATGTTTTTCCATGATGTGAAACGTGCTGCTAAACAAACTGAGGCAGACTAACTGGTTTATTTAAAGGTTGCAGGCTACTGCAGAATAAACAGGTTAGTTTGCTGCTCTGTGATGGACTTAACAGAACAGTGTGTGACTGCTGCACAGTGGCTGTGGTTTCATGCTCAGTTTGGTTACATCAAGTGTAGCAGAGATGAATTTGCAGTTAAGCTCATGATGCTTAGATTCACTGAATTCCACCTTCATACCAGCTGTTCACCAGTTTTTGAGGTTTTTCGTTCATGATTGATAACCTATTTTTCACACAAAATAGTTTGCAGTTATAGCACAAAGGAAGGAAGCTTCCAAGTTTGACTTTTTTTTATTTTAAAGAACTTTATGACACATTTTCAGATAACATAAAACAATAAACTGATGTAAGGATTACACTAGACACCCCCAATGCAGGGAGTCACTTATCTCGGTTCTGTGTTGATGTAATCCTACAGGAAGGGAGCCAAATCCTTGAATGTTACAATCCAGCATTGCAAAAACAAGCACAGAAAAAAAAAGTATAAATCAAATTTGTAAGTCCAACATGTTCATCCAAATTAATTCTCTGGTGTTTCTTGCTGTAATTTCCAAATGTGAACTCCCAAGGCTGGATCTTCTGATGATGGTCTTTACCGATTGCAGGAAACTACTGGAAGAACAACTTATGAAGTCTGAATGCAATTTTTATACACATTATTTTTCTCTCTCCTCCCCTCCTTAATGTTCACTTACAAAATGATCTACAGAGCATGACCAGCTGTAAAAACCATCCAAGTCAGAATCCATTTTACTGGAGTGAGAATACTTCAAAAACACAGATTTGGAGCTGTTTCCATAGAGTATAGATTTAGATTTATATGGCTCTGCAGTTCGGGCTTATATCATTTTATCTATGGACACTTTTTAACCACCGACACCCTCAAGGTGTTCCCAAACCAAAAATTGTGATGGAAATGTTTGCTCTCTGCTCAGAGCACAGGATGATGTCAACAGGTGGGGGACAGGCTGGCTTACAGTAATGATAAGAGAGACCTGAAATCTTGTGCTGACATCTTTAACATTCCCCTGTCATCCCCACATGCCTTAATTGATACCTGCCACCACAAGGCAGGTATCCAATTATGAAGTGTATCAGAGGTTTGTTCTAACTCTCATCAAGGCCTGCATCCCCACTGATCTGAACAGCTACTGGTTTCCCTCAATTGCACTTCATGCGACCCTGTTCCGTTTGCAGCATGCCAACACACATCAGAACGACATTTGTATTTTTAATACAATAGACCATTCGTTTTTTTCAATTCTATAATTATTGCTGATGATCTTCTTGTAGCTGTACTGACTGACCTTTGACCTCATGTGTTGATGACTCTTCACCTCTGTCTCCTCTCACAGGGAGAAGATGACCTGCAGGATCCTGCTGCTCATCATCCTCACCTCATGTGTCTCTGGTTAGTTTACAGCTTCACTTTATGAACTCCAAATAAAGCTCAACAACAGATTTGTTCCAGTTCTCAGTGTGTCTGCTCCTCTCTTTCCCTCTCTGTCTCCTCAACAGGATCATTTGTAGTCAATGTGACACAGACCTGCTATCAGGCAGAAGAGAACCACAACATCACACTGGAGTGGACGTTCACCACCAAACCTGACAGATCCACCAAAATGCTTAACATCCTCTGTTACCTGATAACTGGTCACGAACTCTCAGTCCTGTATCATGTTCATGAAGGTGTTGAGTTGTCAGAGTCTCAGGATGAAAAGTTTTCAGGACGAGTCCAGAGTGACAAAGACGCCCTCAGAGAAGGACGAATCAGACTTCAACTGTCCAGACTCAGCGTGGATGACTCGGGTCGTTACCTGTGTCAAGTAAACACAGATTATGGCTTCAGCTCTGCAACAAGCACACTCAGTATTGATAGTAAGTTATTAGGATCTTGGTTTTCAAAAGATTAATAAATTTGTTATACTTAGGTCATACTCATTTGCTGAAGTGGCCATCTGGAGACCTAAAAGTCAAGTAATCATTCCTACTATATGTCTTTGAAGTCCAGTTGAAGTCCACTGTCTGGGGCTCATGAGGAATTTGTGTATTGTAATGTAAATTCAATATGAACAGGTCTATATGGTCACAAAGAGGCAGTCACACAGATATCTGCGCAGACCCTTATCATGTGTCCAAATGATAGACACCAGAGTTGAAGGGAGCCACTATGCGGAAGAAGGGGTCCCATCAGGATTTTGGCCTCCTGTCAGGCAACTCAGGAAGGAAAGTGGTGCTCTACCTGCAATGTGTACAGTGCGGGTGGAGTGCTGCTGACTTCGACTGAGAACATTGTCATGTGGTGGAAGGAATACTTCTAGGTCCTCCTTAATGCCACTGGCAGGTCTTCCGTGGATGAAGCAGAGACTGGGAACGACTCATCTCTCTCTGGGGCTGAGGTCACTGAGGCAGTTAAACAACTCCTTGGTGGCAGGGCCCCTGGGGTGGATGAGGTTCGGCCTGAGTTCCTGAAGGATCTGGATGTTGTAGGGCTCTATTGGCTGACACGCCTCTACAATGTTGCGTGGAGATCGGGGCAGTAACTCTTGATTGGCACCAGGGGGGTGCTTCCCATCTTTAAGAAGGGGGGTGTGTTCCTACTATAGGGGGAGCACACTCCTCAGCCTCCCTGGGAAAGTCTGTGCCCGGGTGCTGGAAAGGCAAGTCCAACCATTAGTTGTAGTAACCTCGGAAACAGGAGGAACAATGTGCTTTCATCCTGGTTGTGGAACACTGGACCAACTCTTTACCCTCTCAAGGATACTTGAGGGTGCATGGGAGTTTGCCCAACCAGTCTACATGTGTTTTGTGGACCTGGAGAAGGCATTCAGTCGTGTCCCTTGGGGTATCCTGTGGGAGGTGCTTCAGGATTATGGGGTGTCTGGTCCATTGCTACAGGCCATTCAATCCTTATACAACCCTTGCAAGAGCTCGGGGCACATAGCCAGCAATAAGTCTGACTAATTTCCAGTGGGTGATAGACTCCGCCAGGGCTGCCCTTTGTCACAGCTTCTGTTCATTATTTTTATATAAAAGATTTCTAGGCGTAGCTAAGTGGCAGAAGGCTTTCACTTGGGTGGTCTCAGGATCCATCTTTGCTGTTCACGGATGATGTGGTTCTCATCGGGTGATGGCCTCCAGCTCGCCTTGGAACGGTCTGCAGCTGAGTGTGAATCGGTGGGAATGAGAATCAGCACCTCCAAATCTGAGGCTATGGTCCTCAGCCGGAAAAGGGTGGAGTACCCACTCCGGGTCAGGGACGCAGACCCAGGACACGCTAGAGATTATATCTCTTGGTTGGCCTGGGAAGTGGCCGGGGAGAGGGAGGTCTCCTCCGTGACCTGGCCCTTGATTAACGGAAGAAGATGACGGATGGATGGCATTCAGATGCAGAGAACTTAATCATTTGTTTCATTGTCATTTATAGTAATCTACCATAAAAACAAATTTTATTTTCATTGTTCAAAAAACCATTGTTGATCTTTTGTTAGCGTCATCTCAGATGACAAATAGTTCAGAAATAAAAGGGTCGTTAATCCTGAGTTGTCCCGATGTTTAGATTTTGTTAAAGTTTTTCTTTCATACGCCTCTGTTATCCCCTCTGTTAATTTCATTTATGTTAACTTGTGCAAGTTGTTTGCCTTTTGTGTTTTATATATTAGTTTAAGCGACCCCCCTCCCCGCCCCCCGTAGATTCAGTAGTTTCTTCTTGTCCTTCTGATTGCCTCATGAGTATAAATAGTCCCGTTGTTCCTTCAGTTTCCATTCGATTTTATCTTGTTGACTTGTGTATTCTACACTTTGCATCAGAGTAACTAAAATGGTTGCTTTTTGACCTCTGGAGTTAGCATCTCCAGGACTACCCAATTCATAACATAAATTATCCATCTGACTAGCAAAACAAAGTTTGTGTTTGAAAATTGTTTTATCAGTTTAAGAAAACAAAGTTTGTCAAATGTGAGAAAAAAATTAAGTTCACCTGTTTTTCTGTCTTATTGCAGGAGCTGAAAGTCCAAAGGAAAAACGCTGGAAGAAATTTAAAACTGCTTTTGTAATTGTACAGGTTGCATTTGCAGCTGCAGTTGCAGCAAAGATGGTCCTTTGAACTTGACAGGTTACACAGTAAATGCTGGGACTCGTCTGTTAGCAAGAGTGAGTTTGTGGTTCCTGCTTTAAACTGAGTTTTTTTTGCTGCTGTGCCCTGATTTATGTGTATCTCAGATCCGCAGAATAAGAAAGAAGACTAGATCAGATGTAGAGCAAGTAGATCATCTTCTCTTTAAACAGAAGTAATAATGTGAAGTTGCTCTCTTATCTCTCATTCCACTGAATAAAACTTGTAGTCACTTAAAATCCACTGAAGATGTTTCAGTCAGTTATTACTTGATAATTTTCCTCACGTTCCATAGAAAAAAAAGATTCTGTCATTGCCAGATTGATGTGTCAGTCAGATATACTCTTGCCACCATCTAGTATTGATTCTCTGTTTTCTGATGCCTTGAATTCATCTCTCAGTGCAGATCTCTCTGCGGTCCAGAGTCCTGTGAACATTATTCTCGTGTGTGTGTGTGTGCGCGCGCGCATGCCTTTGGAGGCCTGCAATGCCCTGATGGCCACTCTTGGAACTCAAACACCTCACCAACAATTCAGTTCATTGTTTTTTCCTGTTAACTCTGTAGACAAACCATTTGAACTTTTTACAGTGCTCCCCTTTTAGGTGACCATTCTGCTAGTACACAAAGTGTCGAGAGACTTTACAAGAAGACAGCAGCCTTGCTTGAGAGGGGACAACATCAGGTGAAACAGCAAAATGATAGAACATATCGCTGCAAAATAATAGCATGTACTCTCTACCCTGGTGATCTTGCTGGTCTTGATCCACAAGACTACTCTGACTAGCAATTCTATCAACCCACTTTTCCTTGACCTCGATGAAAACATCATCGATGAAAACATCATCGAGGTCAAAGTAGTTTATATTGCATACAGAGAAAGCCAAAACAATCATATGACCCCCTTTGAGCAAGTACTTGGTGACAGTGGGAAGGGAAAACTCCCTTTTAATGGGAAAAAAAGCTCTGCCAGAATCCGCCTCAGGGAGGGGCAGTCATCTGTCACAAAAAACAAAACAAAAAACAAAACACTGTGGAACAGTACGGAGGGCCAGGAGTGACAAAATGAATGATAATGAATTAAATGTTTTAAATGAAATGAACGGACATTTAATTAATGTCCATAAATAAATAAGAAAATAGTCAAATAATAAATTATAAACAGGTTTATTCTTTTAAATAAATAAAGGAAGCAGAGCTGCCATTAGTCCAGAGTAGAGGTCGATCCTTCCTTGACTCTCTGTGTTTGATGTCTCAGGTTTTCTTTCAGGTCTCATGGCTGCAGAGACACAAACACCTATGAGTCACTTAAAGTAAATATAAAACATTAAATAAAAACAATCTGCAATAAAATAAATTATGTCTATTGGTGCAGTAAAAGTATGTTTGTTTAGTACTGACACAGAAGTGATAACCTTTAATTGATAAAAAAAAAAATCTTTTGAATTGAACCTGTTACTGGTTGTACAAACCAAAGGTCACTGAGAGGCCGAGGACAGGAAGTCTTGGAATGTTCGAATGAACTATCGAACAGAGGCTGATTAAAAGAATCTAATCAACATGAAAAACAATGAAAGTGATCATTCATTATTTTCCCCACCAAAATCCGGCAATGACAGTGATCAAAGTGAAGAAAAGCAGAGAAACTATCAGTTAGACCTTCAATGCTACCAACCATCACGTAGGGCTTCACAAACAGTCAGGGAAGCTCTCAGAGCTCCAAACTGAGTCTAATAATCTGAGTGAGGAATTTAGGAGAGATTACATAAACCTGTCAGAGCAGCTCTGAGTGAGAAAGGACTAAAACTTTACCTCAGTGAGGAGGAGTGACCGAGCCCTTTGATTTGGAGGAAAACATGAGACCACAGATCAAACACATAAATAAAAGTTCAATCTTAGAGTTGGATTAAATTGGACTAAAAATAAAGAAACTGGAAGTCAGACTGTAACTGTGTCCCGGTCCTGGGTCAGTGACCCAGTGTTTTGTATTTTGAATTATTTATAGTCTTGGATTTCATGTAATTTATACTTTCTGGTCTCTTGGCTTCTGTTTTGTTTCTGTGCCTCCCCAGTGTTCCTGATATCATGTCTTTTGTGAAGGTTTAGTTCTGTACTCTTGTTCTCCTTATTTGTCTCCGTGTGTTGTTTGCTTAGTTCTGAGTCTTGTTCTCTGTCACTACGTCTTCCCCTGTGTTCCACATTTAGTTACTTTTGTTTCCTCTGTTCCAAAGTCTGTCATGTTTCAGTGTCTCAGTGTCAAGTCTGGTTTTTGTTTTCATACTTCCTGTTTTATTTTGATAATCCCTGTCCTGTGCTCAGCAAGTTGAGATTTTCTACATGTTATGTATGTTGATTATTCCCAGCTGTGCTCTCCTCTCTCCTGCATTTGATTCCCTCGTTATAATAATAATAAATTGCATTTATATAGCGCTTTTCAACACCCTCAAAGCACTCTACATTCACACACTGGTGGAGGCAAGCTACGGTTGTAGCCACAGCTGCCCTGGGGCAGACTGACAGAAGCGAGGCTGCCATATCGCGCCATTGGCCCCTCTGGCCAACACCAGTAGGCGGTAGGTGAAGTGTCTTGCCCAAGGACACAATGACCAAGACAGACAGAGCTGGGGATCAAACCGGCAGCCTTCCAGGTTACAAGATGAGTCTCCCAACCCCCTCGACCGTGGCTCCCTTGTATTTAAGCCCTGTGTTTTCCTCTGTCCGTTGTAGCGTTGTTAACCATCATACATCTGCTCTGTGTTTCTGCTGTGCTCCTGAAAAGTTCCTAGTTCTCTGTTCCTGGTCGGTTTTCTAGTTTGAGTTCATGTTTCCAGTCTAGTCTTCTTGTAGTTAGTGTTTGAGTTTTTTTTCCCAGTGAATAAAGCTGCTACTTTGAATTTACCTTTTGTTTTTGAGTCCTGCATTGGACAAACTGATTAAATATTTGAAAACTCCTCAGTGGGTAAATCTACAGGCTGATATTAATGCTGGTGTTCATTTATTGTGTTGGCATATTTAATTCTTAATCCAAATAAATGAAACAGAGAAAAATGGTTCAGCTTTTAACAACAACAACAACAACACCATCAGCTCTTAGACCCTAAATAATTCATAAAGTCAACTGTCTCTGTAGCCTCATCAAATAACAGTTTTACACAAAGTTGCCCATTTTTATTTCCTCACCTGGAGGAGAAACATTGTTCCAACATGTTTCTGTGAACTTTGTCTTTCTCTCTGCTGAAGAAACTCCTGAGCCTCTCACAAGTGCTTCTCATCCTTCCTCACAGCTTTAGGAGCTCTTTTATATAAAACTTAGATCTTAACAGGAACTTTGAAATTCTTAGATTTTTTTTTCCTGTGCATGAGCTTTGAATTTTAACACTGAAAGAAACTTTTAGTGAACGTGGGCCCAGATGACAAGGTGCTTAAATTAAATTTCAATCTTACCAAATAATTTTAATTATTAATCACCAAAACTGCACAATAGCAAAGAAAGCGCACCATCATAAAAATTAACATTGCATACTTCACTCTGACTTTGATCTGAATTCATTCATAGTTTACTGAAACAACTCACCAGTGATATTAAGCTGACATCTTCCAACACTGAAGCCATAATCCGCGTTGACCTCACACAGGTACAGACCCGAGTCATCAGTCCTGAGTCTGGACAGCTGCAGTCTGATTCGTCCTTCGCTGAGGGCGTCTTTGTCGCTCTGGACTCGTCCTGAAAACTTTGCATCCTGAGACTCTGACACCTCAACACCTTCATGAACCTGATACAGGACTGAGAGTTCATCATTGATGAAGAGTTCACAGAGGATGTTGAGAGTTTTGGTGGATCCGTCAGGTTTGGTGGTGAACGTCCACTCCAGTGTGATGTTGTGGTTCTCCTCTGCCTGATAGCAGGTCTGTGTCACATTGACTACAAATGATCCTGTTGAGGAGACAGAGAGGGAAAGAGAGGAGCCGACACACTGAGGACTGGAACAAATCTGTTGTTGAGCTTTATTTGGAGTTCATAAAGTGAAGCTGTAAACTAACCAGAGACACATGAGGTGAGGATGATGAGCAGCAGGATCCTGCAGATCATCTTCTCCCTGTGAGGGGAGACAGAGGTGAAGAGTCATCAACACATGAGGTCAAAGGTCAGTCAATACAGCTAGAAGAAGGAAAATCTACAGTCTGACTTCATTCACTCATTACAACATGTGATCCTGTTCATGATTTAGATCAGGGGTCGGCAACCCTAGGCACTGATGGCAAGACCATAGCTGGCCATTTTTTCTTTTGTAACGGTATAAACAATGAGAGGTGGTGGATTGGACAGATGCTGGGCGATGTATAAAAATAACTCAGTTGTTTGATGGTGGCTATGGCGGAGCTTCCACAGAGGCCAGCAGGTTATGACCTGCAGTCTATCTGGGTCAGATATAAACCAAGTTTAGGTGGAGTTTATTTTCGTTATGCTGACTTTTTACAGTCAGTTACAATAATTCGTACTGCGTACTAGCTAGCATGACGGAGTTTCTATACTGCTGGGCGGATGCTATGATGTTACAAACTTTATTTTATTCATAAGGTTAGTAGAGTTGCTAACCGTCCCGCATAAAACGTAATCGTCCCACATTCAGAGAAAATATTACGCATTTCGTATTGAGGCGAAAAGGAACAGTTTGTCCCGGACTTCAGCTACAATGAAAAAGACACAAAGCTGGAGTTATTCTGTGTTTATGCTGCACAGCTACCTCTTCTTCTCTCATTCTCTCCCCCTCCCTCTTCTGTTGCTACTTCAATCATGAAACTGATCAATGATCAGCTGATCGGCTTTTCTCTCTTGTTTATTTATCGCCCACTTTGTGCCGAAAAGAGGAAACCAGCGGATGTCGCGCTAAACAACAGCAGCACATTTAAGCTTAATCAGCTGTTGTTAGAATTTATTTAATATTAATTTCTAGTATTAGCTGATGTTTGCTGGAGCCACAGCTGTAAAAGCTGCTGGTCATGATATCGGTTTGGATATGTGGTGAGAGGGAAACATGAAGATGAAACCAGGAGATGTCCTTACTGAATCATCAGAGCTGAACAGGTGATGGAGAAACAGGTTTACCTTTTAGGTGACATGAATGAGTTGAAGGGAAGTTATGAACGGTTTCTGAGAGACAAACAACACCAGGATCCTTTTCTGTGTAGCTGACAGCTGGTAACTGTGCAGGGGCGGGTCTAGCAAAGTTTTGCCAGGGGGCCAGATAGGGCATTAACAGGGAGAGGGGGGCACAAAGAAATACTTTCTTATTTTCATCTAAAATGTCTGGCTGTTATTAAATAATTATCTGAATCTTACAACCAAAGTTTTTATCTGATATAAAATCTATAGAAATCATACATATACCAACAAGACTGTACATCACTGTCACAACAGCGTTTGATTTCAGTCACAGGCTTTATGGCTTTAATTCCTGGTGGGCCGGTCTTTAGTCAAAATGCCCGGGCTGATTTTTTGTCCCAGTCCAGCCCTGGGCACGACACGCAGTGAATTAATCTGAGAAGGTGCATTAAAAACAAATGGCTGGGCCAGCGGTGCACATCGCAAATTAGCTCGCATAGACACATTAGTTGTGCAGCTTCTTAATGACGGTATCTTAGCTAACAACCCCAACTACCAGATTCAACTTATAATTGGCTAAAAAATTCGCCTACTGGTGAGAGGGACGTTGCTAGCTGGCAGTTTTTCCAAGCGATGTTGAAATTTCCACATTCCGACACTTCAAATGCTTCAGGAGCTGTCTGCTCAGTGCAGCATCAGCACCACGGAGATACACGGATACATCTGAAGACTTGAGACTGATCAAACCAGAAAGCTTTAATGAGCAGCTGGATTTGTCTCTCATTAACTGGCTGAGTTAATGCCAGTTAATGCGACATCGAAATGCAGCTGATTGAACTGAAAAGCTCAACTCTGTCAGGGTCAAAGTTTGCAGAACTACAGACACAGCTGGAATCCACAGCTGTGTGTGTTCATGGAGCTGCATTTTCACCTGCTGGACATGACTACCTGACAAGTTTAACTGTCTTAACCCTTGTGTGGTGTTCATATTTTTGTTACTCAGCCAGTGTTCATGGGTCTGGTGGACCCGCTAGAGTTTTGGCTTTCCAAATTAACACTATCAAACAATTTTATGTTAAATTACTGAACAGATGTTTACTTCATCCCAATTACAAGCCATATGAACAGCAAACATGGTTAATTTTTTCTCTTTACCTTTGTTAGATCACATTTATGAATTAAAGTGCTTCTCGATTCTTTTTTTTTAATATAAAATGTTATAAAAAAATAAATCAGTTATAATCAAGTGGAGTGAGTGGAAAGACACAACACATTTACACGTGAAGCAACATGTTTCACAACTAAATGGGATCAGCTGCTCATCAATGGTGACATTAGGCCCAGGTTTGTAAAACAGGGGGAGGTGGTGCACACACTTATCCCACACTGTCCTGATGGCAGCTAGCTTGTCTCTCTGCCGTCGAGCTGGTCTGTCGTCTCGGTTATCAAAATGGATAATCCTGGAAATTTTGTGGAAGTTTTCCAGAGACATTGATGCATGGAAAGGTTCTTGCCGGTTTCTGCATCCCACAGGGATTCTTTGGATTCCCCTTTGGACCTGAAAACTCCTGCAAGGATAAGAACCCCAAAGTAGGCCTTTGGGGTTCTTAGATGAATTTGGTCAATCTCCTTCCACCTTCTAGATTACTGCAATCCAGAAAAAATTTCTGGATGGAATCTGGGATGAAAAGCTCAAATGAAGACTTGATGTCCTGCACATGAGTAACTGTCAGCCGTGTTGGCCCTGGCTTATCACAGTAACAGCTCTGCAGGGTGGCTCATTTCTTGGGCAAGAAGACCATTCGATTTCACCAGTTATTGACATCCATATTTCTTCATTTGCTGTCTGGTGGGCTTGTTCTGGTCCTGGAGCTGGCTGCAGATGGGGTACTCATCTTCGTTTTGTTACTAAATGGTGCTCAACTTCATCCTCTTCTTCAAAGTCACTGTCAGACTCTGAATTTTCAGAAATGTGAAATATTCTGAAACCTCTTTGTCAACATCATCATCCGAAGCTCCTCTCTCTTCCAAAATCAACTGGATGGCCCTCGCAGCAGATAATCTTTTGCCATCTTGATCAGTTGTGATAAAGAACCACACTGGCAAAGTCTTATTTATAGTATTATGCCCCTAATTTGCAGGTGGGACAGGGTATGAGAAAATAAAATTTGGATCCCTCAAGAAAGAGGGTAAAATGTGTGGGAATGTAAGAGCAGACGGTGTTGGTAGTTGAATTTTCAACAATGCTGCAACTTTGTGCGGGAGCAGGAGGGGAAGAAAACACTATCAGCAGCACCAGAAAGGAGGAAGACAGAGTGTGGGAACACAGGACCTGCACTTTCAACACTTTTATTAGACCTGGGTCCAGTGGACCCGAACACCTTGTATTTAATGTAAATGCGTGGGGGGAGGTACAGTATGAGGTCATTGAAAATTAGTTCGGATTTATGTTCTTCACAGAAAATAAGCCAAAGCCAATGAATTTCAGGTTGAAAAAATAATTAATTGTTTCATTTTTCTTTTGAAAAAAAAAGAAAACGGGTCTCAGTACAGACTAGTCCATGCATTCATCTTTAGTAGGCTTGATTACTGTAACAGCATCTTTACAGGTCTACCTAAAAAATCAGTCAGACAACTACAGCTCATTCAGAACTCTGCTGCTCGAGTCCTCACTAAGACCAAAAAAGTGGACCACATCAGTCCAGCTCTGAGGTCCTTACACTGGCTGCCTGTCCGTCAGAGGATAGACTTTAAAGTTCTGATGCTGGCCTATAAAGCTCTGAATGGTTTAGGACCAAAATACATCAATGACCTCCTGACCCAGTATGAACCATCCAGATCCCTCAGGTCATCTGGATCCGGTCTTTTATCAGTTCCCAGAGTCAGAACCAGACACGGAGAAGCTGCATTCAGCTTTTATGCTCCTTATATCTGGAACAAACTCCCAGAAAGCCTCAGATCAGCTGAAACACTCAGTTTATTTAAATCCAGGTTGAAGACTCACCTGTTCTCAGCTGCATTTGAATAAAGCACCAAATCCACACTTTTAAGCTTAAATTTCAAAACTAACATTTTAACTACTGATTTTATCTACTGTTCTGATTTTATCTGTTTTAATTTTATATACTGTTTTGTTTGTTTGTTTGTTAATTAGTTAGTTAGTTTATTTGCTTGTTTTATTAAATTTTAAATCATGCTTTTTATTTGTTCTTGTTTCTAATGTCTCTGTAAAGCACTTTGAATCACCTTGTTGTTGAATTGTGCTATACAAATAAACTTGCCTTGCCTTGCCTTGCCTCAGTGACCCGAACACCATACAAGGGTTAAGAACATTGCAGAGGCCTTATTGACAGTATTTGGCTCTACATATCTGTGTGAGCAGATTTTCTCTCACATGAGTGTCCTCAGGTAGCCGTCTGAATGCTGGACACTCGGAGGACCTGTGTCTCTGAGTGGGAGATCAGAGATCATATTAACATGTGTATCTCTGTATTACCAGACATGCCATATTGGCTCAGTTTATTTTTCTTATCATTGTTGTGAGGAGACCATAAATAGCATTTGTATTTTCTGTTGTACAGACCATTTGCTGTTATGGATAAAAGTGTCTTTTTTTGTTTCAAAATAGCTGATAACTATTCGCTGATAGCTGCCAACATCTGCAAACAAATATAATTCTATGAAGTGGTTCTATACAGTGTGTAACTGTTCATATAGAGCGTTATTAATTTTTTTTGCTAATGCAATCATATGGCACACTGACTTCTAAGGAAATTTTAGATTGCACTCATCATCAGAAAGGTTCCCGACCCCTGATTTAGATTATTACACTGACTGAGCAAAACTACAAGAACTACAACCACTGCAATGGAAGCAACCAGAAGAAAAACCTGCACTTTGATTTACATTTTAAGGTTTTCAGAGCTGCAGAAATGATTTTCAGTCACAAGGTGGCGCCATGTTTTAACTGACAAAAGGGTAATACTGACGTCTTTTTTAAAAAACAGAACAACTTAGACTGAGCTAATTAAAACTTACCAGAATTTTTTTTATTTGACTCAAACACTTGGACTGTTTTTATTGTACTCCATGTCGTTGCGCTTTTCTTTTCTTTCTTTCTTTCTTTCTTTCTTTCTTTCTTTCTTTCTTTCTTTCTTTCTTTCTTTCTTTCTTTCTTTCTTTCTTTTTTTTTTACATTACACATTGATTTAAAAACACAATGCTTTTGGTACCAACTCTGGTTTCTGTGGTTCAGATAGGTAAGAAACAAAAAAACATTTTTGTTTAGTAAATCAAACTTTTTCTAAAGACAAAAAATTCAAATTAAGCTGTGTGTGAAAACAACAGACTGGGTAACTGCTGCTATGTTTAACTTACAAACTTTATACCCTTTAAGTGCTACAGATCGGAACCTGAAATGGCAGTTTTTATTTGTTATAAACAAACTAAAGATTATGAAAGAAATCTGTGTTTCAATATTTAAGCAGAATGTTTTTGCTTAATCTAACAGCTTACTCTTTAGTTAAATTAACATATATTAACAAATGTTTTGTCTAAATTTTCAGAATAAATAAATCATCATAAAAAATATGCATGATGACTGTATAAGGAAAAGTGATCAGACCCCTGTCTGACCTTTTACAGGCAACAACAGCAGTGATTATCAGTCAGACTTGTATCTTTGTGGCTCCCATTTCAGCCTGTGCCTGATTCTACAGTAAAATCATTTTTTAATGTTTTTGTTAAAATTTAAACACTAAATGTTGCATAAACCTTACGTGTTTGCTCATTATGCGAGATGTTAGTGTGAGACTACAGGGAATGGTTTATATTATAACTGGTAAACTGGGTGCTTTTCTCACTCAAAGCACTTTACACAACATTGCTCATTCACCAATTTACACAAGTACTTTTTTCTATGGATGTGTCTCCCTTTAAAATGGACTAAAAGATGCTTTTAAGAGATGTTTAACTAACAAATAACACTCAAATTCAGAGGAAGCAGAACTGGAGTAAAGATCACATACATACTGCTGTTGTTTTCTCTTCTTTCAATCGGGTTAGGTATTCTTGTAATTATTTTTGTGTGGTGTGTGGCTGTAACATACAAAGGGCCACATGTTGCTGTAGACTATGTTCGTGGTCAGTTCATCAAATTTAACAAAAAGAACCTGACTGGATACTGAGTGTTGACAGGCTTCTTAAAGGTAAGTAAGTGGAAATAGTGTTAAACAACATGACATCATGAGCTGTTCTTTTATCTCCACCTGTTAGAGTTACAGACACTCTTTACACTTATGTGTAAATATGAATTTGAATTACTTTTTTAAGTATAACTCTGAGTAAAGAATTTTTTTTTTTTTACAGCTTATCTATTTTGACTTTCGTTTTTTGTTCTTTGAAAGTTTTTTTTTCTATTTGTGTTTTATTAACACTAATTTATCTGTCTGTGAGGAAAAGAACCACACAGTAGATTTATTACACACAGCTCCACGCGAATTCAGACTGAACACTGAAGAAAATGATGATGCTCTGATGTGTGATAAGTTCTAATGAAGCTGTAGTGTAGCACAGGAACTGATGTTTTTGTGAATGAGAGCTAATTTAAGGAGTCAGTATATGATTTAAAAGAAACAGAGACCAAGAAACTTGTTTGTAATGTGTGTGTGCACATGATGCTGGTTTATGTTGCTAATTATTGTTTTTGTGTTGGTTTGTAGTTCAGCCATGATTGGTGTGAGCTGCATTTGTCAGTGTGAGAAAATCTCAGTCTGCTCTGACCGCTGGAACAAAAGAGTCTAAATAGAAGAGAAATGCTGCTTTGCTATTGTTCTCCTCTGAGTCACTGTTTATATGACCTGTTGATCAGTGAAGTGTACATCAATGCATTCTTTCCATCTATTGTGACTTTTAATGGTGATTTAATTTCAGTTTAACTGCACTTTACTTGTCACATGACAGCACTTGAAGTTGTCACTAGATGGCGCCCAGCACTCAGGACGAGTTTATAATTATATAGCTCCTGACATCGACCAGACCAGAGCACCAAACCTTTGATGTTGCAAAGGTAACAGAACTTTGTGTCATAGTGATGTAATAATAAAATAGTAGATATGAATACAGATTTTATTTGAGTCTAAATTTGAATTCTTTTACAGGTACTCACCCTGAATCAGTTAAATAAAACAAGAGAAGAGAAAAAGAAAAATGACTATTTTCTCTTACCTAAATTGCAGCGGGTGACTTTTCTTCAAAACAGCAGGTGGATTCAGCAGGTGGAGAAACCCTAAAATCAGTTGTAATGGCTGAGTGTGGCAAGAAGAATTATGACTCTAATTTCTATTGAGAGCTCCAGTAGATTTCCTTAGTGTACAGGCTGTGATCAGCTGATCTGCTGTGGCTGTACACAACTGAATTTAACCAGATGTCTATGGACTGTGCAGCAGTCACACACTGTTCTTTACTGTAAATCCATCACAGTGCAGCAAACTAACCTGTTTATCCTGCAGTAACATGCAACCTTTAAATAACACAGTTAGTTTTCCTCAGTTTGATTTGTAGCATGTTTCACAATAAAAAAAAAACACACAACAAAAAACATGATGTCACATGTACAGGCCCAATGTCTGATTTAAAAACATGAGGACTTACATGTGAGCTTTAATTGAGCAGTCCTTACCGTTAAATCTAATCTCTTATCTTCCTAACCTGTCCCGTCTTTCTTATTTTTCTCAGTGTCTGAGTTCAGTTAGCTTTTCTCTCTTAACATTTAAATTAATAGGTGAATCACACAGAAAACAGCCTGTAACCATGTGGTCATAAATGTACTGACACTAATGAAATCTACAATCTATAACAAAGAATTATTTGATTCTTCTTCATACCTTATGAGTTATGATGGTTCTCTGAACTTCGGAAACATTTACATACCAAATATTAATCATTGGACTCTAGACATTAAGCTGAAGACACATATTTCTTTTTACACAGCGATTTGTTCACAGCTTTATTCGTGTGAACCAATGTGTGATCTGAGTGAAAGTCTTCTGTGTTTAAGGTGGAAGAAATGACTTGGTGCCACCCTGTGACAGAAAAACGCCTATCCGAGGTATCGCAGAATATAATGAATGTGAAATAATGTAGAATCTCTATTTTTGTGAAATTGTGTGGTTTTCAGGGCATCACTATTCTCAAAACAGGAAATATGACTTCAAACAACAAAGCTTTACTAGGTGGTTCAAATAAAAATTCACATTTTGACTCTCAAAGAGCAGAAACTTCCAAACAGATCAGTAGTTTTACAGCAGGAGAAACAAAGACAGTAAGCATTAAAAGGAAAAAAATCAATGTCACACAAATATAAAGAATACAGTAAACACTAATACAGTAAAATAAAATCTCCTCTTGTTTAGGTTTGTATTCTCTGAATATAATTAACGGCTACAATCACGGTGAGAACTTTACATGCACTCATCATGAATGTCATTGTAAACATGGCATTTTAGTGATTTCTTTGAACTGTTCTTGTTCCAGAGTGGAATGATTGTACAGCATACATCTTTAATCATAATAAAAAAATAAGAAGTGGACACACAGGTTTGAATTTATTAAGAATTTTTTCTAATCTCCAATAAGATTAAGGTCAGGGCTTTGGAAAAGCATTTTGTTTTCAATTGTAATAACCATCATTTAAAGCAGTTTACATTCCTTTGGCTTTGGGTACAAGTCTGTCAATCCCCAACTATTTATCATCACAGATGTAAATGCAGTAGGATTAAACCACAGAAGGCCTAAAATCTCTGTCCTAATCTAGGCAAACCATATATTTATCTTGCTGGTAAATGATTCATGAAGTTCTTCCATTTTCCATTCATAAAACTAAAACTGGTTTTCAAGTAAATCACACCTGAGAAGACTCTGCAAACATAAACTTTGATCCATCATGTGTTCGTTCCCACAGTGACATCTAACCCCATGTCAGACTTTGCACCAACAGCAACATGATCCCACCTTTCAGCACTCAGAGTGAGTGAAATTCAGTCAGAGGCTCAGTTGTTTACAGCTCTGTTATATTCAGTCAGAAATTTCTGAACCCTTCATGTTTTTTCACCATTTTGGTAACAAAATTATCAGACTTCCATCTATAAATAAAAATAAAGGATTAATAAGACAACTTATACAAACACTTTACCTTGAGCTACAGAATGATAGGAGACATAGAAAACTGTGTTTAGGTTTTTCATAATGAGAGTCTTCCTCACATAAAGTATAGACACTGTGAGGACATTTTATTTTAAGTCTGTTATAATAGAAAACATCTAGTTCCTTTTCTCAAACTAATGCAAAATACAAACTTTAGACGAACAACAACCACAAATTGCATATTACACAGTACCAAAGATGTATTTAAGAAAAACACCTTGATTTAGTAGATTTTTGAATCACTTTTGGGTGATTTAAGTTGCATGACCCAGTGTACGGCACACTTTAGCTGTCGTAAACATGGCCTCGTAATTGACTCAAGAATATTTTGATTTAAAAACGTGTTCATTTTCCCAAGCTTTTGGACTTCAAAACTAACCCAAGGCATCGCCTCTGCACCAGCAAATGACTAAATGTCCCCGAGAGTTTCTAAAGTTGTTGGTCAAGCATTTGATGTGATAATAACAGTGATGCAATACATAGTGAGCGGCATGAGATTCAGCTCATTGTCTTTAGTTTTAAAGCATTAAAAGAACACAGTGCTAACAGTAAGTCATGAGGAACTAGATTGTAATCTAATACATCTGAACTCTGCTCTGTTAGTATAACCAGTCTGAACCATGAAGGCGTGACAGCACCTGCAAAACATATATAGAGCGTTCACATGCTGCAGAAAGTGAAGCTGCAGGCTGAAGCACAATGCTGATGAAGATTTGGTAAGTTTTGAATTACTTTTACTAAAGAGAAATATATTTCTACATATGCGTGGACTTATTATTCTTGATGATTCTTTATTTGGTTATTGTTGGAAGTTTCCGCACTGACAGACTGAAATCGTTTTCTTTGGAGAGTCAAAACTGAGAAAGAGAAGACTGAATAGTTTAAGGATAGAGTTCTGTTAACTTTTGCATGATAATAAAATTATGTAACCTACATAAAGAAATGAAGGAGGCTCCATGCGTCAGTCTGTTGAATACTTTGCCTCACTGGTCATCTGACAAAAGAAAAAACTTGTCTTATATAAAATAGCTGATGACTCATGATTTGTCAGATCTTTTAATGATATGATGAGCTACATCTGTTGAAACTCAACGTAACCCAAATTCTTTCAGTTTCAAGAAGCAGTACTCTCCTGTTGAACTATTTTCATAGATTTAAGAACCCATACTCAACTTTAGTTCTTAATGACTCAGGTTTACTTGGATGCTAATTTTATACCAATTTTATAATTGTGAGATAGCTCACTGCAAACAAACCAAACAAGGATTCATACAGAAACTGGGAAAATATATAAAGAAAATACAATTCTAAACAATTTTCTCTCTTTGATCAGGTGACTGCAGCCTGTGACCAACATGGAAAGGTATCACACGCAACACCTCACATTAAATTCTGCATTCATTAGCTATACTTCTTACAACATGATATTCAAAATTAAAAAATCTCTGATCGAGCAGCAGGTGAAGAAAGTCCAATATTCAGTAGTTTTACTGTCACTCTGTCCAGGAATATGATGTTAAAAGTGGAGCTAATGTCAATAAAGAGCAGGCAAGCGTAACACCTATGTTGTTTCAAGTGTGAGATGGTAGTGGGGAGTGCTGTAATCTTGGCATCTTCTGCTGATCTGTTGACTCTGTATGAGTATGAAGTGGGTCAAACGTTGGGAGCCAGGCGTCAGATCAGTACCTCAAAAGACATCATTGTAAAAGGTGTCAGAGCGACTGATGTGTAGTATTTGAGGCTGCTGATGGTGGTCTTTTTGGACAGCTGGATGATTGTGGCTGACTTCAGGCATAGTGGGATGAAGGACTGGGACAGCAATGCCTTTAAGATCTCAGTTAAGGCCTTGGACAGCTGATCTGAACTCTCTGAGGACCCTCCTGGTCGCTACGTCTGGTCCGGCTGCCTTTTTGGGGTTCACTGCCCTCAATCTTTACACTGTCACTGGACATATCACCTGACAGACAACGACCCAAATGTGCTAAAGACGTGCTCTATTTCCTCTATGGTTGTTGCTATTATCTTTGTTCAGTGAGCAGTGTAAACAACATTTACACCCCTTGTTGCACAACCTGGTTGAAATACTCAGCTATGATGTGCAGCACGTCAGGGTTAGTCATGCTGGCTACTAACTGCTCTAAGCAGCTTATCCCGGCTATGATAGCTTTAGCATAGATGGTAGGTAAACAACCGTTACCATGATGTCAGTACAGCTGTCTACAGTCCTTTCAAAGCTTATTCCCAAGCTCAGATAATCCTGATGAGTATAAGTCGACTCACCCAACACACAGCAGTAGTTGAAAGCAAACAACCACACGCATACATATACATGGCACAGTAAACAAAGCACCTGCAGAGAGCTGCAGTATCTATGCGTGCCATTAAATCCCTTTTCCTTTACAAAAGACTTAGAAATGGACATAATAGGTTCACATTGAGAATTTTACTACATAGTAGTTTTTGTATTGAGATGTTAATCAAACAACAAAAAAAGGGGGAAAAAAGCACCTCACTTTCCTGTTTCTTATCTTTTTGTGCGTACTGAATAATAGTAAAAAACATTGTTCTTCTCACAGAGTCAAACAAGCCTCAGATGTTCCCATTTTCCAGCCTGGCCACCAAAATCACAGTGACCTGGACTCTATATTTACGGTTTGTAAAACAACCTCCACTCTCCACAATCATGTCCCTGTAGCACCTTTTGTATGACTCTGATTGTGTTCAATACGGATTTGGTCTCTTCTGCATTTACATTTTATGATGTGATCTGTTTCAGCTGCTGGAGGATGAAATTGTTGTCTTCGTGAAGAACGAGCTAACAAGGATGAAGAATTCTCTGAATCCAGAATTCTCTGAATTGTCAGAAAGTCCAAATGAGGATGAGGAGCAAAGGAGCAGAAGGGAAGCATTTCTGAAACTCACAGTGCACTTCTTGAATAAAATGAATCAAAAGGACCTCGCTGCCTGTCTGCTGAGCAGTAAGAGGATTCCTTTTCATAAATGTATTCTCAAAAAATTCTAATATTTTCTTTTTAAACATTTTCATTATTTTTCTTTCCATTAGAAAATCCTCATCCACTCTTTGGGTATAAACTTAAATCTGACATAAAGAAGAAGTTGCAGCCTGTGTTTGAGGGGATTTCTAAAGCACAAAACTCCTCTGGTCTGAATCAAATCTACACAGAGCTCTACATCACAGAAGGCAGGAGTGGAGAGGTCAATAACAAACATGAGGTCAGACACACTGAAAGAAATGTCAGTAAAGGTGAAACAACAATCAGATGTGAAGACATGTTTAAAACATCAACTGCAAGAGACAAACCAATCAGAACAGTGCTGACAAAGGGAGTGGCTGGGATCGGGAAAACATTCCTGACACATAAGTTCACTCTGGATTGGGCCGAAGGCAAAGCTAACCAGGACATAAAGTTGATATTCCCATTCACATTCAGAGAGCTGAATCTGCTGAAAAATAAAAAGTTCAGCTTGGTTGGACTTGTTCATCACTTTTTTAGTGAAATCAAAGAAGCAGGAATCTGTAACTTTGAAAACTTCAAAGTTGTGTTCATCTTTGACGGTCTGGATGAGGCTCGATTTCCTCTGGACTTCCACATCACTGAGATGCTGACTCATGTTACAAAGTTCACATCAGTAGATGTGCTGCTGATGAATTTAATCACTGGGAATTTACTTCCTTCTGCTCACTTGTGGATAACCACAAGACCTGCATCAGCGGGTCAGATCCCCTCCAAATATTTAGACGCTCTCACGGAGGTCACAGGGTTCAGTAACCCACAGAAGGAAGAGTACTTCAGAAAGAAATTCAGAGATGAGAAGCAGGCCAACATCATATTGTCCCACATAAAGACATCAGAAAGCCTCCACATCATGTGCCAGATCCCAGTCTTCTGCTGGATCACTGCTACAGTTCTGGAAAACCTGTTAAAAAGCAGCGAGGAAAAGAGATTGCCCAAGACCCTGACTGAGATGTACATTCATTTCCTGGTTGTTCAGACCAAAGTGAAGAATATTAAGTATGACGGAGGGGAAAGGACAGATCCACACTGGACTGCAAAGAGTAAGAAGATGATTAAAGAACTGGGGAAACTGGCGTTTGAGCAGCTGCAGAAGGGAAACCAGATCTTCTATGAATCAGACCTGACAGAGTGTGACATTAATGTCAGAGAAGCCTCAGTGTACTCAGGAGTGTTCACACAGATCCTTAAAGAAGAGAGAGGGCTGTACCAAGAGACGGTGTTCTGCTTTATCCAACCGAGTGTTCAGGAGTTTCTGGCGGCTCTTCATGTCCATCTGACATTCACCAACTCAGGTGTCAACGTGCTGGAAGAAGAGCAAACAGCCTCAATACAGGCCAAAGAGTCTTTGGCAATACACTTCTACCAGAGTGCTGTGGACAAGGCCTTACAGAGTCCAAATGGACACCTGGATTTGTTCCTTCGCTTCCTCCTGGGTCTCTCAATGCAGAACAATCAGAATCTCTTACAAGGCCTACATTGAGAGATACAGATAGGAAGCATCCAAGAGAACAATCAGGAAACAGCCCACTACAAAGCAGTTCAAAAATAAGATCAGCTCATCTGTAGTTCTGTGGTTGACGCCATAACAGACAAGAAGGTGCTGGGTTCAAATCCACTGGAAACTTTCTGTGTGGAGTTTGTATGTTCTCATCATGTCATTAGTCAACTGATGGTTTTGACTTTATACATAAAATCTGTCCTGGTTGTCAAGTTTCAGCACTGGATGAGTTGGAAAACTATTAAATCAACAAAAATAGTATCAAGTTTTTTTCTGCATATGTCAGTCATCCATGAAATGTTTAAAGTTAAGACTAAGCAGATTATAATGATTTAAAAAGAACACCAGCCTTATTTGTTTTTTGTTTTTTTAGTTTTCTCTCTTTGTGCCTCTCCTCTGTCGACTCTTTATGTGTTTGTATGTTCTGTGCTGGTTATATAATGCAGCAACCCCACTCCACAGTCATGTCTCCCTAAATTTAGTTAATGTGTTATATTTGTATTTGAACAATAATGTGCGAACGTCAAACTGACAAATGAAAATAAATACTTGCATGAAAAATCTTGATAACTGATTAACTGTAACATAAATTAATGAATATAAATACAAACATGTGGCTGAATACACAGAATACAGAGTCATTAATTATAAATACAGAGTAGAGATTTTCCACGCTGAATTGTATAATTTCTATACTTATTTATTTAGTATTGAACACACAAGTGATAACTTTTATTACACTATTCAATTATATTTAATTCAATTCAGTTTTACTCATATAGTACCAAGTCACAACAACAATTGCCTCATGCCACTTTATATCATACTGTAAATACAGTTGACCCCCTATGACCAAGAACTAATATGCTAAAACAGCCACTGCTGTTTTTTTTTTTTAAAGTTAGCTTCTAAAAGAAATCTGATATTTCTTCCACAAAAGTATTTTATCATTTTATTACAATTATAGTGATATACAAGAATGTTTTGTGTGTATCCTAATCAAAACACAGGGAATAGGGCACAACAGGTGAAGGCAATAGGGGTAATCAGAGGACAGTAAAGACAGAGAATAAAAGAAATTACCAAAATAAACCAGGAAAGCAAAGATACACTAACTAAGACAAAAAAGAGGAAGGCACAAAACTGATCCCTACAACAGTAAAATGCATTAAAGAGGATGCATACTTTATTGCAAGATGGCCGATTTTTTCACTACCTCATCTACACAAGGCATTTTGTAGAGGGTATTGGCTGTTTGTCTTAAAACAGCAACGATTTTCAACTATTCTCGAAATTCCAAATTTTCTCTCAGAATGAAAAATGATGATCAATTTTTTTTCTTAACAGACCCTAACACATGTGCTCTTTAATCTCTTTGTGTGCTTTTCTTGCAACACCCAAATTTACCCTTTCTGTGTAGCAACAGGAGCGGCAACAAGAGGTTGCTGGGAAGATTAAGCCAGGCTCCTGATGACATTAAAACACATCCAAGATGTGCTCCTGTGATATACACTACAGACCAATACAGATCCCAAACAAACTTCAACACCAGCATTCCCAGTATGGTCACAATGGTGTAAAATGCTCTCTTCTTTGATTGGTCAACCCTGTCTCTGTTCCTGCTCTCTTCTCTTGGGCCTGGATGAATTAAAACACAGAGAACAGAAAGGCTGCAGAAGGAGGAGACGGTTAAAAACAATATCATGAGGAAAAAATTCACTATGGCGAGGATGATATCTTTTATTGTTATAAAACCTGTTAATGCAAAGCAAATCAGCCAAACACAGCCTATGCTGATTATCCTTATTCTGACCCCTCTTTCTTTCCTTAAGCTCCGATAAGTGATGGGATGAACAGCAGCCATGTAGTGCTCCACACAAGTCAGCATGTGAAAGAAGATTTGTCCAAAGCAGGAGAAAGAGAAAAAAATGAATGGATAGATTAATATGTTTAAATTATTCATGACGCTACCACAATAACTGAAGACACACGCTAAGACAGCAAACAGGTCCATGATGACGATGTTGTAGGTGAAGCAGTCAGAGTGACTCAGTGTTACTTCCATGAAGGTGGAGCCTTTTTTCCTCCATTCTTGGAGACCATGTTGGAGGATGAGGATGCAGATGGGGAGGACGAGGAAGATGATAATGATGCTAAATGCACGATAGATGAGGGAGCTTGGTTTAGAGATGAGACAGTGCATGTATAGAGGGAGGGAGGTGTTCATGGAGGAAAGGTGCAGATCCAAAGTGGAGAATGATGAGTTTGCCAACATCTGGAAAAGAAAAAGACAAATGGGACAAACCACTGGAATGTAAATTAAACTGACAGAAAAATTAAACCTATCTATATGTAGTTTATATATTCAGCTTTTTTCCCCTGTTTATTATCTATTTAATTTCTTCTTTTATAACACTGTCTTTTTCTAAATTGAGGTTTTGTGGATATTAGGTGTTATACAGTTGAGGCCAAAATTATTAACCCCCCCTTATGAAATTAGGCAACACTCATTTTTTCAGTATGAAAATGACCATTAACAACAAGTGTTTGTTTTTTAAAACGTATCTGTGTCCAAAATAACAAGGTTCACTAATTGTAGTAAGGATATTTTATTGATACACTGAGTTGAAACAAGAAAAGGCAAAAATAAGACATCCAAAATTATTAGCCCCATGCCCATTAATAGTCAATACTGTACCCTTTTTGAGGGTACAGGGTATGGGATTGAGGTCTGGGCTCTGTGGGTTGCACACAGGTCCATCAAACCCTGGTTCAACCAGGGGCCTTGTTGGAGGAGGTTGGTGAGTAACAGTAACATGGATGGAGGTTAGGTGTATTTATGGGGACATTCACAAATATCCCACAGTGTCACTGCCGGTAGAGTTTAAGGCCAAAACACATAAAATAAATGCTGCACTTAGGTTGCGCATGACGCATATCTTAATCCTGGGGACAAATTTGCGAGGGTTTCATTACCTGTTGTGGCAGTGTGTGGGGATGCCTTCATGACCTTTAGTGCTGTGCAGTGTCTGCTCTTTGTATTATCTACACCAGCCCATGTTTAACCCCTGACTTTGAGACACAACATGTCTTTTTATTTTACTATTTAGGTTCAAATCAATTTGAAGTCTTGCAGTGACAAAATAATAATTTGACCCAATTGCATTAAAGCATAAGTAATGAGTCCATTTTGAAAATGTAGGCAGTAGAAAGTACAGATACTTGTTTAAAAATGCAAGGAGTAAAAGTAAAAAGTAGTCAGAACAAAAACAATAGTCAAGTAATGTACAGATTCCTGAAATTGTATCTAACTACAGTAGGAAGTAGTTGTTCTCCATTACTTTCGACCTCTGCAACCAAATGATAAAACTTGGTTACATGGTTACTTGGTGTGCTCTGAAGCAGTGTGGGCCCACATGCACTTCATATTGATTAATGATAGGCTTTATCGAGTAAATTGTGACACTCGCATGGTGATTTCGATTTTCCAGGTGGCTCATTATTTTTTTTAATACTTTTTATTTTGTACGTTTTCCAAATTTATAGTACATACAAACAATAATAAGAGAAAATAACGCAAAACAAACCAACTAAACAGATGAAACACATAATCTGTGGGGTAAAGAAATAACAAATTACACACATATGTAAACATAACTGTTGCGACCCGAACTGGGGCGGCCCAACATCTGTCCAAATACTACACTGGAGTGCATGTGGATATTGGTTGCATTCGTTCTGGTGGATTATTATTTATTTTATTTTATTTTTCCCTGTCCCGTTTGGTTCTTTTGCCATCAGAATTATTGTCTAAAGACAAAGAAAGATGCCCAACGGACTGACTTTACCAAATGGACCATCCTAGCCTTGCCGTATTGGTCTATTTGATTCACCTTTTATTGTTTATTTTATTTTAACCTGCTAACTACGGGACAGACCTGACTGGGGAAAAGAAAGGGGAGAAAGAAAGAGGGAAAGAAAAACAGCGGGGAACAGGAATGGTGATAAAGGGCAAAAAAAACAAAAAACCAACAAAATAAGCAGACAAAAAATACACACATTAATCACCTGGATCACCTGTTGAGAAAGAAAAAAGAGAAAACAAGCAGAAAAAAAGAGCAACAGAATAAACAACATCACGATGATCTATGTGAATATAACAGTAAATACTAAATATTAAATATTATTGTTCAGCACGTAATATCGACAGCACACAGTGTGCTTTGAGGTAGGAGCCAAAAAGGGTGTAGTTTGTGGGTGTGATCACCCGTGTGTACACCTGTGAGCATGGACGCGCTTGTTTTTAAAAGGTTCCTTCATGTAATGATCTGCTAGAGGGTGTGGGGGGGCCATAGCCCCGTCCTCCAGGGCATGAAGCAGGTATGGAGGAGATCAAGACTCCAGACATCCAGAAGCCCTCAGAACACAAGAGACCAAGGAAGACCAACAGAGGGGCAGCCGCGCCACTGTCCCAGAAAGAGCTGAGGAGAGCCCCAGATGAGGGGTCACTCAGCAGCCGTGGAGCAGAAGCCAGGGGGGGTTGCAGTGATGTGCCCGTGAGCTCCGCCGGCAGCCAGCTGTGCTAGAGTGACCAAGCCCCAGGCCAAGAGGCCGAGGGTACCCTACCCCCGAAGTAGCCCGAGCGAGCCCCAGGCTCCAGGCCCCGACAAGCAGCCACCAGGAGTGAGCCGGTGGCTAACTGGACGCCCATTTCCGGACACAAAGAACCAGACATAAAGAGACACTGTACACACAATCACACTCCCCAAGCGTACTCTAAGCCTCAGGTCTAGGTACCTTTGCCCCTGGAGGGGGGAAACTGCACCCAGACCCAGGTAGTGTTACCCTTTTCCCTGGGGTGGGGAGAAGCAGACTGCCCCGGCTTGGCAGCAGCAGGGAGGCCCCACATTCCATACCCCAGTCGGACGGCCAACTCCTCCCCCTGGCCCCCCGCTCCAACAGGCAGCAGAGAACGGGGGGGACTCCAAACCTCCCTCCGCCCGCTCATATGTAGTGTTGGTGTATGTGTGTTCTAAGGTGCATTTAAAACCCAGGAGGGCATGGAGCTACCTGTGAGAGAGAGCAGCACGTAAGCGCATGGCCCCTCCTGCTAGCCCTCAATGTCTACGTGTATTTAAAATTGAGAGGTGGGCAACGACGCCAGGGGTGAGGTTGTACACCCTGATGGTTTTTTGGATTCCGTGTAGCGTGCCCACCCCCAAGATCCTATGTGTATGTGTTATGAGAGTGTGAGTAATGTGAATGTCTAAGTTGTGGTGGATCCATGAGTTCTGGTGGATTATACAAAGTGATATCCCAAAGCAACACTGCTGTGCACCATTTCACCAAAGAGTGTTGCACAAGGGCTGTTTCAGGTCATCTCCTGAGCCGGCATCCTAAAAAAGAGACTGACTGATCATTTTAAAGCTCAGTTTTTAAAACCTTATGCTGTAACTACAGCCCAGCCCATCCAGCAGTATATGAATGACTAACCTCGTATTGTGGATGGATTATCAGTTGTTTTCCTGACTGAAGCTTGGTCTGTTTACAGCATCCTGCCATGAGATTGCATTTGTTCCTGACCTTCAGGAACCCTCAAGTTAACTTTTATCGAGTGGAATAAAGTTAGCGTTCATCCTTCAGCTTCACTGTTTATATCATGCTAACACAGTTGTGTCGCTAGCGATCACGTAGCATATCAGTATATACCAGCTAAACCAACTTCAGTAACCCTACAAACGTCACTGCTGTTTACTTTTCTGTGTTCATTTATGCTGGAAGTGATAACAGAGCTGTACGTTTTAATTTGTTTCCAAAACCCCGCAGTCAGGACATGCTATATTGTATTTAGATAGAAGCTAGCGAGCTAACTCCCTGCTAACTTCTAACTTCCGTTAAATGTCATAAATTCCGTTTTCATGGATGCCTGGATGTTAAACTCAATTGTTACACCTGGTAGAGCAGAACGCTGATCATTTTATTAAAGATTAAAGACTTTAGACAGTTTTTCTACTCTCAGTAATGCCATAGTGATCGTTTGATATATGGACCTGCAGCGGAGTTTAGGTCCAGACACGGCTAGTGACGTCAGACTGAACAACTGGATTAAGGGAACTCTTCTGCTTCCATTCATTTATGTCGGAAGCGATAGCAGAGCTGTACGTCTTAATTTGTTTTGGAAATCCCTCAGCCAGAACATGGTATATTATATTTAAATGGAAACTAGCAAGCTAACTTCCTGCTTACTTCTGTTAAATTTCATAAATTCTGTTTTCAAGGATGCCTGGATGTTAAACTTAATTGTTACACCTGGTAGAGCAGCCACACTGATCATTTTATTACAGATGAAAGAATTTAGACAGTTTTTAACTCTCAGAGATGCCACAATGATCGTGTGACTTTGGGATCTGCAGCAGAGTTTGGGCCCAGACACAGCTAATGACGTCAGACTTAAAAACCAGATAGACACCCAAGCTGAGTTCATCCTCAATCTTTGCTAGATTCCCCTCACCTTCGGAGGAGGGATGATCCTTAAAAGATGGTAACAACCCCTCCGCCAACTAACGAGACCCTCAGTTCCACCAAAGCACAAATGTGTGTCACGTGTCATGACTGGGGCTCACATTGAAATGTAATATTTTGATGTAATCAGCTAGCAAGTCAACAGTTTCAGGCACATAACTTCTACATTTTGAGTTAATAATCATTTTTTTTGTTCGACTGTTTGAGTTTCTTCTGCCTGGCTCTGGTGGAGGAAAACAAGTATCATCAGATAGATAT
Source organism: Rhamphochromis sp. 'chilingali' (assembly GCF_963969265.1). Lineage (NCBI taxonomy): Eukaryota > Metazoa > Chordata > Actinopteri > Cichliformes > Cichlidae > Rhamphochromis > Rhamphochromis sp. 'chilingali'. The sequence continues at coordinate 48,704,803 of NC_137929.1, read as the reverse complement.
GCTAAAATGCTGTAAGGTAAATTACACTAAATTATGGGTTTGAAAACATTTTAAGAAAAAAAAACTGCACAAATTTCTGTTCTTTCTGCATTTAAACTTTTTTATTTTTATCTTTCAGTAATACTTGAGCATAGAGTTTTAATATTAAGGTATGTTTGTTGAATTATGCAATACATAATATGATACTATCATTTTGCCAACAAATTAATCTTTAATCAACATTTTTCAGTGTACCAATGTCTATTAAGCAAAGTGTAAGAGAAAAATATGGGACAAAAGATTAATAAAGGTTCTACCATATCAGATTCAGTCAGTGGAAGTAAAGTTTATTAGTACTGGTGCTGCATGATGACTATATCTCACTATTAATTTTCTGGGAAATTTGACTACTTGGACAAACAAAAAGAATTTTGAAAAAGAGAGATTTATTTATCTATTTTTTATTTCATTTTATTGTCCAGCCTGACTCCGCCACCCGTCTCAGTGCATTCAATTCAAGTATCGTTGTATTAAACTGTGACAATGACAAATGTTTGTCATTGTCACATGACAGCAATGACAATTATTTTGACATGAACACACATAACACACACACACACACACACACACACACACACACACACACACACACACACACACACACACAAATGATGTGCAGAGTTTTGTATATTCAAATAAACCAGAGGTAATAAATACATCATCTGTCACTGTCTCGCCTCTACTCTGATCATAGTTTTGCATGACATATTTCCTTAGTAGCAGGAAATATGTGAAGCCACATGTCTTTAAAGCACATTAAAATATACCTCAAGAATTCTTTTTATACATGTACCTTTTATAATTTTCTTTTAAAGATGCTGTTAAAAGCACTTTGACTTGGAACTTAAACACATATAATCTTCTGTTTCCTCATTAAAATTTTTTTAATAAAAAACAGTGAGATATTACCATTCGACATCGCCACAAAAAGATGATAATGCAGTATGATTAAGGTACCTTGAAATATTTTTTATATAAACAGTCTATCCCAAGTGTTCAAGGTGGGGTTTTTTGGGGGGTTTTTTGTCATGCACTGACTCAAAACCCGTATGATATTATACATTCTGAAAATTTAAAACAACGTGTACAGACTAGTCAGTTGCCACCACTGATGAACATATACACACATACTGTATACTACTGTATCATGGGTGTGATGAAAAAGGATTTTAAGTCGGTTTATCATGAAAACTGGACACACACACACACACACACACACACACACACACACACACACACACACACACACACACACACACACACACATATAACAGTTTTCAAGATGTTCTTCTGACATACTCAAAGTCCTAATAGAAATTATGAGTTTTAAAACTAACTGAACTAACTTCTATACAGTTAGTTAGAAAAATGCAGAAATTACAACAGAAAGTGTAACTGAAAATAAACTTTATTTATTTTTAATTTTATTACAATCCAAAGGAACGCTAACCTTATGATTCTCTTCTCTTCTCTTCTCTTCTCTTCTCTTCTCTTCTCTTCTCTTCTCTTCTCTTCTCTTCTCTTCTCTTCTCTTCTCTTCTCTTCTCTTCATGTGATTATTTGCTCAAAACATATTAAAGCTGCCATCCACCCCACTCGCTCTCTCCAAGTACAATTCAAATATAGTTTATTTGCATAAAAAATGTGACAATGATGAACTAACAAAGGAATAATTGCACTCTCAATGAATTGATCAGAACTTTATGTTTATCTATAATGCTAGAGTAATGTTCTACATATTCTTTGATTAAAGAATGCATCTGCACATGCAGTGCTGTTGTGTATCAAACATCTTGTGTTGATATGAGATATGTTTCTCACATATGTGATGATTTTGGAGTTGAGTGAACTTTTACTTTTTTAAAATGTAATGCTACAAAATGTAATGCTTTTCTCTGCATGTATTATTGTAGGGTCTACCGTACAATATAGATGGTAAATGGTAAATGGCCTGCATTTGTATAGCGCTTTTCTAGTCTCTAAGGACCCCAAAGCGCTTCACACTACATTCAGTCATTCACCCATTCACACACACATTCACACACTGGTGCGCTCTGGGGGCCTCTGGATTTCTGGGGCCAAGGGCCCCCCAATTCATGTTTCACATCCTGGTGGGGCAGGGCTTTGGCTCCCCACAGCCACTACTAGACACTAACGTGAAGAAACCTTATGAACACAAGCACGCTCACACGCACAAGTATTCACAGACACCCACTATCTTGGCCGGCTGCTGCCTCTAAAAATATTTTGTATTATTGGTGCTGTCTGCTGTTAAATGAAATGTATTATTATTTACTGTTGTTTATTCATATGTTAGTTGTTGCCATGGTTTCTGGGGTTTTTTTTGGCAGGTGTTGAAACAAATTCTCAATGTTCCTCTCTCTCCATCTTTCTATCAATCCATCTGCTTCACCTCTATTTTTCTCTCCCTCTCCTTCTTATAATTCTTCCCAACTTCTCTTTCTTCTTTGTCTTTTCCATTCCAAAGTCTTTTTTAATGATAATTTTCATCATAGCAAATCCAAATAAACAAAATAAACAATCAGAAAGAAAACCCTTAAATACCTTTAAACCTGACCACTGAGAGACCATAGAGAAAATCTGACATTTGCTGATGAGGTAAATTATTAAGCGACTTTTAAAATATTAAAAAACAGAAATAAAAAGATGATCAGTTCTTTTTTGTACTGAGAACCAGTGAAGGGACATCAATGCTAGCGTAATATGTTAAGAGAAAATATGTGAGTAAATGCACTGACTGCTCATAGTTGAGTGCACTGGAATTAGACAACTCATTACTATAACTGCATTGTTCATTGACTGGCTCATCCAAAACTGGAATCCTGGTACCACACTCGACTCTTCTGTGATGATAACAGAGAAGAACAGTTTAAAGGTTCAGTTTAAGTCCTTCTAAAATGTTTAATTATCAACCACTTTGGGAGGTTTTTCATTTCTGAATGATATCCTTAGTTTTGACTTTATTCAAACTGTTAGGCCTCATGCATCAACTCCTGCCAACTTCGATAGCATATCTTTGTTATGAGAAGATCCACCTGACATGTTCAGACACAGTTTTAAAATCGCTTAAAGAAAAAAATACTAATTATTTGAGTTGACCACAAAAAAGCGATAAACAGCAAACTGACTAAGGCAGTTTTCTGGAAAAAATAAGGCCCATTCCTCTGTGTTATAACCTTGAATGAGTTTCACATAAAATGCCTTTTTGATAGTGCAGTACACCACAGCCCAACCTGAGCATCACCCACACGCAAGCCTATGATTTAGTGCCCCATGCATGGATATTGGAATAATCATATTTAACCAGAACTCAGTGGCACAATGGAAACAACGACTGGAGGCCAACTCCGAGGCAGTTACCATTAAATATGGGCTATATCAACGTAATGCACCGACCCTGCTACTTTATATAGCATGGTTAACATAGGCGTTAACCCGCTAAGCCATCTTGTCAAAAAGAGTGGAAACAGATATAGATTCGGGATTTTGGTGATCATCAGACACCACCTGCACATGGATGTCATCAAGCTTTATGCCAGGAGTGAGCAAGACGTTGGTTACACTGAGAATATAAGGATGTCATTCAGATGGGACAAATGTGGCCCCATGGGCCAGAGTGGTGCAAAGTGTGGGAATGTGACTGAAGGGGTGGCTTTAACAGAAAGCAGTCATATAAAGGACAGCTACAAGTATTTGGGTATCTGACAAGTCAGCAGGAACTGTGAGACAGATGCACAGAGGTCCATCACAGCCATGCACTTACTACAGGAGACAGGTGTTTAGAAGACAGCTGAATGGTAGAAATAAGATTCAAATCATCAATAGGTTTGCTCATCCAGGAGGAGACAGATGCCACAGATGTCAAGATACAAAAACTGTTTACAGTGCACTGAGGTCTCCATCCAAAGTCAATCACTCTGACGCTAAATGAGAAATGAAATGAGGGAGGGCGAGGATGAGTGTCATAGCCACAATCCAGGATGGAACATGGACCATCCATCAATACATCAGGAAGATGAACTCTCGAGATGAGCTGCTCATAGCACAGACTGAGAGGGAGATTTTTTTATAGTGTGATCTTTAAGTGTCAGGAAAAGGTTGAAAAATTTGTAGTGAAAATTTGGAGGGTGTTGGAAAATTTTTTAGTCTTTAACTTCAGGTTTGGAGATTGGGGCCATTCCTCAATATGTGACCTGAAAATACATTAAAAAGAGTACGTGGGAGTATAAAAATAAGAAGCGTAAAGTTCTTTCCAGAGAAAGGAAAAACATTCTGCAGTGGGTTGTTCCTGGAAACAACTTTGTACATCAGTGCAACTGTCATGGTTCTTGGTTTTGGTCCCAGGGTTTTGAGTTTCTTTGGAGTTTTTGGAATCACCTTTATTGTTGAATGTTTTTTGTTGTAATAACCACCATTTAAGAAAAAAGAAAAAAGAAAGAAAAAAAACATATAAACCTGCTATTTAACTCACAGTTAGTGATTTCAGTAAATTTGTTTGCTTTTCGAGAGTTTGTACAGCTTATATACATTTATAGTCTGTCTAAGTCTGTCAATCCCTAACAATTTATCATCACAGATATAAATGCAGTAGGATTAATCCAAAGAAGGTAGAATCTAGACTATTCACAGCAAAAAATATATTTATCGTGTTGATCAATTAAAATTGGCAGATAAAATATCAGTCATTTCAAATTCTCTTTTAAGAAAATAATTTAGATGGTTTTAAAATTTAACTTCATTGCGGTGAAGTGTGTGTTAAAATAATTATCTCTGTGAATCACCACTCACTGGGAAAACCTAAAAACAAAACTTTTATGAATTTAGAGTAATTTCCATTTCTTTGTTAGGTCCCTCAATCATAATTGATGTTCAAAATGATTTGAGTCAAAGTGATTCATTCATTTAAAGAAACTCTAACAGAATGAGGTCCCCACAGTGGCCACACTGAAAAGACAAGATAGATAATTGCATGTTAAAAGTGAAATCACTTCCTATCTGCGTATAACAAATCTATATTTCTGTTCTTCTTTAAACGTTCTGCTTAGAGTGAGCTGTGTTTCTTTTCCACAGGGGTTAAATGTGAAATGATTCATGAAGTTCTTCCATTTTCTGAATTCATTTGTTATTTATAAAACTGAAACTGGTTTTCAAGTAAATCGCACCTGAGAAGACTCTGCAAACATAAACTTTGATCCAACATGCATTTGCTCCCACTTTGAAATCTAACTCCATCTCAGACTTTGCACCAACAGCAACATGACCCCACCTTTCAGCACACAGAGGGAGTACATTCAGTCAGAGGCTCAGTTGTTTACAGCTCTGTTATATTCAGTTAGGAATTTCTGAACCCTTCACGTTTTACCATGCAGGCTACAGATTACTATAAATAAAGGGAACAGAACAGAAATAAACAGAATTCTATAAATTAACAGAAACAAGAATAAAAAACAAAGAAACAAACTTATAAAAATTATGGAAACACTTTACATAATAGAATGACTATGATGCAACTCTAACATGAATAACTACAAATGACATATTACACAGTGTCAAAGATGCAATTAACAAAAACACTTCGATGGAGTAGGTTGTAGAATTACTTTGAATGACACGGTCTCATGACCCAGTGAAGAGCAAGTTTTAGCTGTCATAAACATGGCCTCAAATTTGACTCAAGAATACTTTGATATTCAGACGAGCACATGGTCAGATCTGCAAAATAGTGATGAGGGAAATGAGGTTCAGCTCATTGTTTTTAGTGTTAAAGCATTAAAAGAACACAGTGCTAACAGTAAGTCATGAGAAATCTAATGCATCTGAACTCTGCTCTGTTAGTGTAACCAGTCTGAGCCATGAAGGCGTGTCAGCACCTGCAAAACAATAGAGCGTTCACATGCTGCAGGAAGTGAAGCTGCAGGCTGAAGAACAAAGCTGATGAAGATTTTTACTTTTTAAATTACTTTTAAATAGAGAAAAATATTATACATGGACCCATTATTCTTGATGACTCTTTATTTGGTGATTGTTGGAAGTTTCCACACAGACAGACTGAAATCGTTCTCTTTGGAGAGTCAAATCTGAGAAAGAGAAGACTGAATAGTTTAAGGATAGAGTTCTGTTAACTTTAACTTGATGATAAAATTAAAGAGATGACACACTGGTCATCTGACAAAAGAAAACATGTCTTATATAAAACAGCCAATGACTCGTGGTCTGTTATGAAAGCTGAGCTCTGTAGGTGCAATTAAGAGCTCAAAACAAAAAATCTATATGGAAAGCAAGTAAAGTAAAGTAAAGTCTGGAAATGGTCAAAAATTCTTAAGCAAGGATCAGACATGGTTTCAAAAGAGGAAATAATGAAACCAAACAATCTGATGAATATATATCGAATTAAATGTACGAACCCTTCCTCCATCTTTTTCTTGCTTTCATAACAATTTTTTTTGGAAAAATATTATTTATAAATTAAGAATCAGCAAATATGGTTTGAACTACTTGCTACTACTACATGCTGTTTTGGGCCTTTTTCATTGTTTGAAATTGTTAGAAAATCTCATTCAAAAAAATTTTCAATTATAAACTGTGTATCAAATGTAAAACATAACATAACATAACATAACATAACATAACAAGAAGTATGGCTGTCCAGTTTTTCATGTGTAAATTGTTGAAGGAGAAGAAGCATTTAATGGTGATGTCTCAAAGAACTGTGGAGTGACAGCGTCACATTTGTTGATGTGTGAACCCAAACAGCATCTATTGTTTCATTTGTGATTTATTGTATTGCTTGTTATAAAACTGACATCTCATACTACAATTCAACTATCATATATAACAGCTCACTGCATTTATAATGAACCAATGTCCATCATGTCCATCTGACACTCACCAGCGCTTCCTCCTGGGTCTCTCACTGCAGACCAATCAGACTCTCTTACAAGGCCTGCTGACACAGATAGGAAGCAGCCCAGAGACAGTTCTGGTACCTGGTTCATCGACCCAGTGTTCTGTGGTTTTGATTCTTTGATTTAGTTTATTTCATTATGTTCTAGTTTTCTGTGTTATTGCATTATTCTACAACTGTAGCTTGCCTCCACCAGTGTGTGAATGTGAGAGTGAATGAATAATGGAATTGTAAAGCGCTTTGGGTGCCTTGAAAAGCGCTATATAAATGCAATCCATTATTATTATTATTATTCTAAGTTTAGATTCTCCGTGTGGTTTATGTGCGTTTGTTTATTTATGTGTGCTAGTAGCTACGTTTACCTTCCTCTGTGTCTAGCTGTGTCTTGTGTTTTGTGAATCTTGTCTCTGTTTCATTCCTCCAGTCCCTAGGGTTAAGCTTAAGTGTCTTGAGTTCAGTCTGTGTTTCCTCTATTATTTTGATAATCCCTATCCTGTATGCAATATGTTGGATTTTGCTTCCGTTGTCTCCCTTTTAACCTCTGTGAGTCTGCACTTTTGGGTCCACCATTCCTGCCTGCACACAGCACATGACACAATGAGGAAAAACTCCACTACAAAAGATCAGTCCATCTGTAGTTCTGTGGTTGCCTCCATAACAGACAAGAAAGTCCTGGCTTCAAATCCACTGGGAACTTTCTGTGTGGAGTTTGTATGTTCTCATCATGTCCATCTGTGTTGTGTCCAGGTACTCCTGCTTCCTCTGAGTCCAATGACATATTAGGTTAACTGGTGATTGTCATCTGTCTCTCTGTGAAAGATTGGCACCTTTACAGTTTACAGTTGGGTAGATGGGACAGATCGGCTCTAGCCCAACTGTCAAATTATTGATAAGTTATTGTTATATCATATAGTCATTAGTCAACTGATGATTTTGAATTTACACATAACATCATTCCTGGTTTTCAAGTTTCTGCATTGAATGAGTTTCAAAACTATTACGCAAACAAACTAAAAATCAGTATAAAGTCTTTTTCTGCATTTTTCAGTCATCCATGAAAATTTTAAATTTAAGAGCTTGACAACTGATTAACTGTTACATAAACTTTAATGAATATAAATGCAAACATGCATATACAGAGTAAGTAATACAGAATTTCCATGCTGAATTGTAATTGTTTCAGTATTGTTTCTATACTTAAGTATTTACTATTGAACACACAAGCGGTAACTTTTATCTTGCTATTCAATTTTATTCAATTCAATTCAATTTTATTCATATAGTACCAAATCACAACAGCAATCGTCTAATGGCACTTATTATTATACCCGAAATAACCCGCAACAATACAGACAAAACCCAAACAATCAGACAACCCCCTACCAAACACTAATATGCAAAAAAAATCCACTGTTGTTGCTTTTTTATTAGCTTTTTAAGACTGCTTCTAATCCACACGAGTATTATTTAATTCTATTACAAGTGTATACTATAATATACAGGAAATGTTTTATGTGTATTCTGTTTGTGTATCCAATGTGTATCTAATCCAACGCAGGAAATAGTGCACAGCAGGGGAAGACTGTAAAGTAATCTGAGGAATGCAAAGAGAAAGAGTAATAGAAATTACTATTAGGCTACCATTAGAATTAGGATCATATTGAGAGAAAAAAAATATTATTGATCATTTTGAGAATAAAGTCAAAATGTAAAGGTTTCAGTTGTTTCATTACAAACTGCCACAGTTGCTGTACCCTCTGACTCAATGAAATCTGACCTCAGAATCTGTTTTAGCAACAAGGAATGAAATGAGTTCTCTTTTAACCACTGAGAGGTGATCAGGATGAGGACGTTTAAGAGTTGTACAGATTTGTATAAAATTAAATGGCTGGTAAAGGTGAGATGAAAGATTTTTAACCATCACACCCTCATGCAACAGAGGGGATGAATGTTGTATCACAAGGTGACTGATCCATTTGTTTCATTAACTCACCTCATAAAGAAGACATTTTGTACCGAGTGTTGCAGTGGTGCCAGTCTGTGTTAAAACAACAGTAATCTCCTGATTTGAACTAATCAAGAATTTTACTTGAAATTTCAACTTTATTCTCAAAATGATCAATGACATAGGCAGTTTATGTTGAAACAGCAACAGTTTTCAAATATTCAATTCAATTTCAAATTTTCTCTCAAAATGAACAACGATGATCAATTTTTTTCTTAATGTACCCTAACACATGTGCTTGTTAATTTCTTTGCATGTTGTTCTTGCAACACACAAATTTACCCTTTCTGTACAGAAACAACAGAGGCAACAAGAGGTTGCTGGGAAGACTAAACCAGACACTCCATGACATTAAAATACATCCATTAAGGCCTCCTGTGATATACACTACAGACCAAATCAGATCCCAAAAAGATTTCAACACCAGCATTCCCAGTATGGTCACAATGGTGTAAAATGCTCTCTTCTTTGACTGGTCAACCCTGTCCCTGTTCCTGCTCTCTTCTCTTGGGCCTGGATGAATTAAAACACAGAGAACAGAAAGGCTGCAGAAGGAGGAGACGGTTAAAAACAATATCAAAACACATATATTCACAATGGAGATGATGATATCTTTTATCATTGTAAAACCTGTTATTGCAAAGCAAAGCAGCCAAACACAGCCTATGCTGATATTCCTGATTCTGACCCCTCTTTCTTTCCTTAAGCTCAGATAAGTGATGGGATGAACAGCAGCCATGTAGTGCTCCACACAAGTCAGCATGTGAAAGAAAATCAGTCCAAACCAGCAGACAGAGTAAAGAATGAACGCCCATAATAACATGTTTAAATTTTTCATGACGCTGCCACAATAGCTGAAGACACACGCTAAGACAGCAAACAGGTTCATGATGACGATGTTGTAGGTGAAGCAGTCAGAGTGACTCAGTACTTCCATCAAGGTGGAGCCTTTTTTCCTCCATTCTTGGAGACCATGTTGGAGGATGAGGATGCAGACAGGGAGGACGAGGAAGATGGCGGTGATGTTAAATGCACGATAGATGAAGGAACTTGGTTCAGAGATGAGACAGTAAAAATTCAAAGAGGCCTGAGAGGAAAATGATGAGTTTGCCAACATCTGGGAAAATAAAATAAAATAAATTGAACTCCTACTTTGACTCAGTTTAAAAAAAAAAAGAAATCCAAAATGAGACATTTATTTATCAACTTTTTATTTCATTGAATTTAATATATAGGTAGTTTTGTTTTTTTCATTCACAAAATGGTTTTTAAGAAAGTACAGTATCATTGCCCAGCCTGAAGTGTGACAATGACCAAATGGGAAAAACAGTTCAGCAATGGAAATTATTTTGTCATACACATGCTTAACATAGACACACACACCTAAATCTTCACCCATGTCATGCATTTCTTCATTGACTACCACACACTGCACAAAATGCAAGATGCGCCTCATTTGGCTTGATCCACCTGCTGCAGTTTATTTTGTCCATTCATTAGGACAAAAAGTGTTTAGTATTTAAATCATGTGCAGAGCTTGGCATATTCAAATGAACCAGAGGCATTAAAGGCATCATCTGTCACTGTCTCACCTCTGTTGTGATGTTAGTTTTGTATGATATATTTCCTCAGTAGCAGGAAATATGCAAAGCTGCATGTTTTTAGAGCACATTAAAATGTCCATCAAGGATTCTTTTCAAGTTTTTTTTTTTATTTTCTTTCACAATATGCTGAACTTAAACTTAAAGAACTTAAACACATATAAACTTTGTGGTACCCTTCTTTGTTTCTTGTTATGTTTATTTCATGCATAAGCATGACATGTTACTACATGAAAGATGAGAAGGCATTTAAACTGTCTATGCGCAGTGTTCATGGTGCACAGCTAGTACACAGTTAGTCAGAAAACTGCAGAATTTTAAAAAAAAAAACCATACAGTACTATTACAAATAAATATTGTTTTAGTAATTTCACTTAATTTTATAAAAATCAAACGAACACCAACCTTTGATTATGTTCTCTTCTCTTCTCTGTTGACTCCTGTTCATTTGATTATTTGCTCAAAACATAATAGAGCTGCACTCCACCCCACTCTGTCTCTCCAAGTATAATTCAAACATAGTGTATTTGCATTCAAATAAAGACATGTGGCAATGATGAATTAACAGTGAAATAGTTGCACGATCAGCAGATTGATCAGAACTCTATGTTTACCTGTAATCCCGGAATCACTCAGGTAAGTGAATCTCAAAAGGCTGATTCTTTTCATCTGGATGCAGCTTCTCTAACAATACTCAAGAAGTATAAATCAAACACAAAACACTGGTGATGGGTTTGTAGCATAAACCTATTCGCTGGAACGTTGAAGGCAATATAATTACACCGCAAAGCAAGACACGAAGTAGGCAAGCTTCATGTTACTCGTGCACGGGAGAGAACCGGACAAACGCCGTTCCTTCGCTTGGCCCCAGTTGCTCTCGTCCGTTCTCCCGTATCACTGTCCTTTTATTGAGGTTACATGAATATGCATAGGTTCATTAACATATGACGTCTACATACACAAAGAGTACCGTGTGTGTGTGTGTGTGTGTGTGTGTGTGTGTGTGTGTGTGTGTGTGTGTGTGTGTGTGTGTGTGTGTGTGCGCTACTGCTGATCAAAGGGTCATAAAAGCACACAAGCAAACATCCTTGGTCAGGAAGAGGGTAGACCCCCCCTCATCCTAGATAACACAGTAAGGAAGTCTAGCAGTTCATTATACACAAAAAGCACTTAAACTAAAACAAATGTAACTACGTTAATCCTACCATAACAATTAAACAAGGTACGAACTTTCCCATGCTCCCAGTGTGGAATGCACACCAGGCCTCTGTAGCCTGTTAAAGATCACACAACTTATCACTACACAATTGATTATACACTTCTAAGCATCTATGGTTAAATATTTCTAAGCATAAATGAGTAAATGTTTCTAAGCATGAATGACAATCAACAATACAACTCTATCAACTGGGTCACCTGAGATTCTGACGTTTATGGCAAAATACATTTATATTAAAAAATCGATTCAGGATTTAATGAATGATAGCAACTTAAAACATGTACCTTGCTCCGCATTCCAAGGGCTGCAACCTGCAGCGCAGCTCTCTGGGCATCAACTGTTGTATTAACAAAAAAAAAAAAAAGCTGTGGCAGCTCATTAGCTACACTTCACCTTATAATCAGAAGAATTTTCTTCCTACATACATCGTTGTCATTTAATAATAATAATAATAATAATAATAATAATAATTTAATGTTGGATCTGATACAGTCAGAAGAATTTTTCATCAAAATACTTAAGCAATGATCACAGTGTCAGAAAAGGTTTTACTTGCAAGCAGTTGTGTTCTCTACATCGCAGTGTACAGAGAAGTGGACAGAGTAGGACTAAAGCACACAATGTCTTCCCCTCATTTATAGTGGGGTTGAGTTTTACGAGTACTTAAATGTATAGAACTTTCCACTGCCCATGCAGACATGCTGAGAACGGTGGTCTTGTTTTCATTTAAACAGCTCTCCTGCTTTCATTTCCTTCAAACAGCCTTTTTTTCTCTTTCACAAATCCCCTTTCAAGATTGATACTATTGATATTTGGATCAATCCGCCCTGCCTTCTTGGTGTAAGGCTGAAGTCATTTAATGTTCATCTGCATTCATCTGGGAGTTGTCAGAAAACACAAGGCAATCTCTGATGACTTCTCAGAGCAGCAGTGTTCTGTGCAATAAAGCATCTCAGATCAGCTGGTGCCATCTTGAGGTCACAGTTGGTTATTGTGCTTGAAATCTGTTTGATTGTTCCTGTTATCCTGTCATGCTGAAAGGGATACGTATTTCTTGGGTTCTTCACACATGCTCATTTTGTTCTGATAGTCCTGTGATCATCCATGGAGGCAAACTTCAGATAAATGTGTTTAGCCTGGTTAGTTTTTCTCAGTGCAGTGGCTTGACTTTTCAGAAAAAGGATCTTGTCATCATAAATTGTTTGCTGATTGTCAATGTTTGTTTTTATTAGTTTTTTTTTTTTTTTTAAATCATTCCAAAGATAAAACAAAGAAAAGACAGAGTTAATCATGTGATTATGGCAATCCAGTGTTCAGAGATATTAATTACAGAGAAACGATAATCAAAGTTTATATTGGACACAGTTTACATATCACATCATTCTAGAAACATCATTTCTTCTCCAGTGTAATTCTATTTAATGAATTTCTACATATCCTATCTCTTCTTATACTTTAGTTCCATCATCAAGGTTATAAATGTAATATTGTATTCACATTGCCCATACACATTACATGTCTTCAAAAAAAACTGCCAATAAAATAAACTGTGTGCTGCTGGTTGGTCAGATAGCTTTCTAACTTCTGACATCATCACAGATTAAAAACTTGATAAAATTTTAAATGTAGTTTGGGGGTCATTCAACAAGAAACAGTGAAATGATTTTCCATGTGAAAAAGTGGACAGCAGAAACAAAGAAAGAGTGAGAACAGTGTGATTAACAAAGAGCTTTGGAACAATAAGGCAGCAGGTGGACAGCTGCAGTTTAACAGGTTTGTAACAACATTAAAATATAATTATGAATTAATTTACACTGACAATGACACCTTCTACAGCAGAACCTTCAATTTACCAACCACAGTGTTAATGAATGGAAACATCCTGTCAGTGAAAGTGTGTGTGAAGGTGTGTATGTGTGTGTTAGTATCAGGATCAGAGAACGACAGCTTTCCTCTGTTACAGTTCAGATTCACTCTGATCCTCTGAAACTTCTTCTGTACTGAGAGAGCAGTGTCTGGAGCTGATGGTGACCACGCGTAATATTTACCTTCATAGAACCTTATTCTCCATAATCCAGACAATCTGTCTCCCTTCCTCTGCACAGACTCTGCAAACACACCCAGGTTCCACCATGTACTGTATCCAACCTCGACATCCCAGCTGTGAGTCCCAGAGTCAAAGCCTTCAGAGCCCAGGACAGAGTAGAACCGATCAAACCTCTCTGGATTATCAGGAAGCTGTTGTTCATCTCCTCGTCTCACACTGGTCAGATCCTCAGAGAGGATGAGTTCTGGATGAGCAGTGTTTGGGTCCAGAATGATAGGAGTGTAGGAGACCATGTCCTTCATATTGTTCCAGATGTTGAAGGTCAGGTTGCCCAGGTGTTTGGCCTGGTTTAACAGAGCTCCTGAGGGCAGCTGTGGATCATCCAGCAGGGGGCAGTGCTGGACTCTTTCCACTGCAGCCTTGTAGTTGTTCAGGAATGAGATGTCTTCACCTCTCAGCTCCTCCTCTGTGGCTCTGACTGTGTCTGAAAGAGCAGCTATGTGTCTGCTCAGGGACTCCATCTTCTCCTTCATCATCCCACTCTTCTGCTCCTCTTCCTCCCTCAGTGCAGCCAGCCTGTCCTCCTCTTCCTCTGCTAGAAACTGGCGAAACTTCTTAAACTTCTCCTTAATCCGAGTCTCTGTGTGTCGGGCCTGGACGTTAATGTGTTTTGCTATTTGATCAAACTTCACTTGAAGTTCTGCACAAACCATCAACTTCTTCTTTAAGGACTCCAGAGTTTCCTGAAGTTCCTTCTTGTGTTGTTGTGCAGCTTCATCGATGGGTCTGAAACTGTGGTTGGTGTGTTTTTCTGAGTCTCTGCAAATGAGACACACTGGCTGCTGATGGTCCAGACAGAAGAGTTTGAGTTTCTCAGAGTGCAGACTGCAGAGAGCCTCTGAAGCTGTCTGATCTCCGTCTTCTAAGAATGACTCACACAGGTTCTTTAAAGCCAGGTTTACAAGTTGATCATTCCCTGAAGATCTTCTCTGACAAACTGGACACTCGTGTGTTGTTTTCTTTCTCCACCATCTCTTCAGACAGTCTTTACAGAAGCTGTGGCTACATGACAGAATAACAGGATCTCTGAAGACCTCCTGACACACCGGACAGCAGAGATCGTCCTCTGATCTGGAAGCCATTGAGTCTGTGAGTGAAGCTGAAAACAGCAGACAGGAGTTCTGCTCAAACTCACATTCAGTGTGTGGAGCGTCAGCAGCTTTAAGCAGCAGTGTGGGAGTTTTCCAGTTTTCTCTCCTGTAGCTCAGATGAAACTAGTTTGATCTGAACTCTGTCTGATCGTCTCTTTGTCTCTCTTTACTACGTATGAATAACATCCTTTTGCCTAGTTTTTCTCAGGTGAGTCATGTGAGGGGCGGAGCTTAGCTGTTGCTTCACTCATAAATAAGAGTGTTTCTCATTCCTGAGTTCAGATACTTCACCTGCACATGTCCCAACATGAAGACCTTTCTGAATCTTAGAAAAGAAAGTCTCATTCAGTGGTGCTGCAGAAACTTCACGTTCAAAAGGGACGTTTTTCTGGTTGTTTAGCAGACTCAGCAGCAGATTTTAATGCAGGAAAACAAATACGGATCATTTCATGTGTTTAGTCCTGAGAACACTCGTCATTGGCTCATATATCATATAGCAAAACCTCTGAAGTCTCCTCATTTCTCAGCCTCTCTTTCAGCTTTTAGGAGACATGATGAACTTCAGTTCATTTCATTTCAGCTATTTTAGTGAGAAATATTTAACTGTGATGCTGTGAATCTTTTTCACACTAATGTTTGAAATTTAAGTTCAGCCAAATGTTTTTTTTTCCTATGGAAAATTTCACACTTCCTTTGAATATCTGACATGAAAAGCCTTGGAATAGTGTTGCAATTTGGAAGACTGCTGCGGGAAAAGGAACATCTTCCAAACTGACTTCCTGTAGAAACCAGTTAAACTGGTTGGGTGCCAGTAATAAAGGAATCATCTTTTAAAATTAGGTTGCTGCACAACTAGTAAAAAACTGAAATGGTGGTAAACTGCTGTAAGAACACTTTTTTTTCCTACTAATAATCTTTGCACTTAACGAACATGTTTCCAAACATTCAGACATCAGTTTAGACAGTTATATTTATCTTTATTCACAACTAAAATAAACAACACTACGGAAACCAGGCATAATTTGTCTTTTGGATTCCTGAAATAAACAACTAACATTTCACACATAGGTGTTAGGAATTTCAGGTATTTGAACAGCTACTCAAACATATTTAACCAATCATGTCACTATGCTCTCATTTTGATAGTTTAGTCAGCAGAGCCTCGGCCCTGTTTCTTAATACTTCTTATCTGTTTTTTGCTTTTTAATAGAGCTCAAGCGCTATTAAAATCTTGATTCCTGTAAATAAAATCTATAAACCAGTCTCTTCTCTCTGGATTCTGCTTTGCAGTTGCAAACACTGGCGTCATGACACAGAACAATAAACCATCAGAGATCCCCTCTGCACAGACTCTAGACATGTTTGGTCCCTAACATGTCTAAAGAAAATCAAGTGCGGCTTTAACAGTACCCTTAAGTTTGTCCACATTATGAAATACTGATAGAGTAAATCAGGGAAACCTGCAGCACAGCTCTCTTGGTGTCAGAAGAAAAGCACTGGCAGCTCAAGCTGGGCTTAGTCCCATCAAAGAGCTCTTTAAAAGAGTGGTGTCCTGAAACTTTAACATCTGTCCTTGCCGCAACACACCTGAATAAAAATTGTAGGTCATTAGCAACTGCAGTCCGAGGTGGCAGCCACTAACCCTACTCACGTAAATTTAAATAAAAGTGCAATTTAAAAAAAAATGTGCTTCTAAATGGGCAGCACGGTGGCACGGTGGTTAGCACGGTTGCCACACAGCAAGAAGGTCCTGAGTTCAATTCCAACATCAGGTCGGGGTCTTTCTGTGTGGAGTTTGCATGTTCTCCCCGTGTTTGCGTGGGTTCCCTCCGGGTACTCTGGCTTCCTCCCACTGTCCAAAGACATGCAGCTTGTGGGGATAGGTTAATTGGATAATCCAAATTGCCACTAGGTGTGAATGTGAGAGCGAATGGTTGTCTGTTCCTGTGTGTTGGCCCTGTGACAGACTGGCGACCTGTCCAGGGTGTACCCCGCCTCTCGCACTATGACAGCTGGGATTGGCTCCATCGCCCTCCGCGACCCTGAAAAGGAGAAGCAAATGGATGGATGGTATTTCTAAATCTACTTTTATTACACAATGTTCATTCACATTTGAGGTGCTCTAACATGAATCAAATAGCTGAATTGCCACCTCAACATGCAGTCAAGTTCTATAGTCTTGCTAAAGTCCTACGAATTTTATCCAGGTGTGTTGCAGCAGGGACAGATGTAAAAGTTTCAGGACAACGGCCTTCAAGGACTAGAGTATGAACCCTGTGGTTTAAAAAGTGTAGTCTGTGATGATATTACCCAGCAGGCAGTGCAGAGCTAGGATGGATCCATTAGGTTTGGAGATTTGGTAGTTCTAACTGCCTCTATTCTCTGGATGTCTACTCTGATATAAACCCAGCCCTGTGTAGTCTCGCAAGCCCAGTATCCTACCACAAACATCCATTGCTGCAGCTCTTGGAATGTGACTGGGCTTAATATAGTGGTTTGGAAAAGCAAGCCATGAGGGTTTGTTACTTTTAGAAGGCTGGAGTAACCCGTATGAATCATATATAAGATGTAAACTAGTGCTCAGAATTTAAACTTTACTGTTTCAAAAAAGGTTAAAAAATCCACAATTTTGAATTTTGAATGCAGGATATTTTATTAAAGCAATTTAGCAGGAGGAAAACAAAAGAATGCAAATCAACAATCAAATAAAGCTTAAGTTCAATAACATCTGTGGTCTCACATCTGTCTGCTCCCAGGTGTTCTCGGGTAAATCTGTAGGCTTCACGTCCACTTTCCCACTCTGTCAAGCTGTTTGTGACATCACTGGTCTAGTCCAATCATCTTTCTCCGGGCCTTCTTCAGGCCATTTAGTATTCATGCCACTTACTTTCAATCTCACTGTCATTCTGTCATGCTCCCTTGCAGATGACTTTGTGAAACACACCTCCTCCCCATCACCGCCTTTTCCTTTTCACTAAGGCTCCATTCATGGCACCATCTTCATCTCCAACACCAGCATCTAGACTCCAGGGGGTCCTGCTCAGCTCGCTATCACAGCTGGAGTTCGGTTCAGAAGAAACGGGCCATCAGAGTCTAAGCACCACATACTTCTATTTATATTATGTATAACAATAAAGCATGTCCATTTATTTCTAATGGTCTCTCCTTATTAAAATAGTAATCTTCATAATCAATTCACATGAATTATATCTAATTAACCTACTCTGAGCTGATGCTGATTATGTGCTGATCTTTGAGAAGTGAGATTGAGAAGAAAACAGGAACGTCCAGACCATAAGATGTGCTTATCTCTGTGTAATAACACAACAAGAAAAGCAGCATTCCTTGGAAATTCAGTCCCACAGGAATACAGTGGAAATCAAAAATAAGCAGAGAAAGAGCCAGTAAACACAAAGTCATTAAAGGGGCCACAGTGTTCAGCAATCGGTTGCTCAGGGTCATCTGCTCATCGCAAGAGCTACAGGAAGAGACAACTCCAAATGTTCCTAGGCGCTCTTCTTTATACTCATTGCGTGTTGTTCTTGCAACACACAAATTTACCCTTTCTGTATAGAAACAGCAAAGGCAACAACAGGTTGCTAGGAAGATTGAACCAGACACCCCATGCCATTAATATGCATCCATTAAGTCCTCCTGTGATATACACTACAGACCAATTCAGATCCCAAAAAAATTTCAACGCCATCATTCCCAGTATGGTCACAATGGTGTAAAATGCTCTCTTCTTTGACTGGTCAACCCTGTCCCTGTTCCTGCTCTCTTCTCTTGGGCCTGAATGAATTAAAACACAGAGAACAGAAAGGCTGCAGAAGGAGGAGACGGTTAAAGACAATGTCAAGAGGCAAAAATTCACAATGGAGAGGATCATATCTTCTATAATTATGAAACCTGCTATAGCAAAGCAAAGCAGCCAAACACAGCCTATGCTGATTATCCTGATTCTGACTCCTCTTTCTTTCCTTAAGCTTCGATAAGTGATGGGATGAACAGCAGCCATGTAGTGCTCCACACAAGTCAGCATGTGAAAGAAAATCAGTCCAAACCAGCAGACACAATAAAGAAAGAACGCCCAGAATAACATGTTTAAATTATTAATGATGCTACTATGATAGCCGAAGATAGACCCAAAGACAGCAAACAGGTCCATGATGACGATGTTGTAGGTGAAGCAGTCAGATTGACTCAGTACTTCCATGAAGGTGGAGCCTTTTTTCCTCCATTCTTGGAGACCATGTTGGAGGATGAGGATGCAGACAGGGAGGACGAGGAAGATGGTGGTGATGTTAAATGCACGATAGATGAAGGAGCTTGGTTCAGAGATGAGACAGTACATGTATAAAGGGAGGGAGGTGTTCATGGAGGAAAGATGCAGATCCAAATTGAACAATGATGCCTTTGCCAACATCTGGGGGAAAAAAAGAATAGAATAGTTCCTCATTCTCATTGCACAACAATACAATTTTGGGTGCTTCACACCAACTGTGCAGAAATGAAATATAAATAGTAAGACAGCGGGAATAAAAAGAAGGAAAAAAGCCAAATCATTTGAATAAACTTACATTTTGTCTGTTTAGCCTTTATATGGTTTGTTTATTCAACTCCCCCCTCCCCTTTTTTTCCTCCCAATTTTTATTATGTATTTTATTTCTTCCATTATAAGAACGTATATTTTTTTCTAAATTGAGGTTTTGAGGATATAGTATAGTGTGGAAATTGTAGTGTTGCCTTAGACAATAATTTTGTTGCCATGGAACCCAAAAGCTGCAAAAAATTTGTGGGCAAATTAAAATTATTCTGAAGTGATTTGAAATTTTGTTATAATCAGCCACTAAGTCAAAGGTTTTGAGAAAATAATAAAACAGTTTGCAATAACTTGACTGTTTGGCTTACTTCTGTCTGTAGTTGTGGTGGAGGAAACAAGCATCCATAAACATCAGATAGAAATGCTAAAATGTTCTAAAGTAATAACATTAAATTATGTGTTTGAAATAATTTCAAGAAAAAAATACTTTCCTTTCCTTGTTTTTGTTTTATTTTTCAGTAATACAGAAAAAACAGATTTTTACAATATAATGCAGTATATGATACTATCATTTTACCACCAAGTCTTTGATTAACATTTGTCAATGTGTCAACATATGTCAAGCAAAATGTGAGAGAAACATCTGCTACAAAAGATTATTAAAGTTTATACCATAATGTTTCTGAGCTTCCTCTGTGTTTCTCTTCACAGAAACACCGTGTCTATATACAATTATTTGCTCAAAAGATAATTCAGCCCCGCTCCACCTCCTGCCTCAAAACAGTCAATTCAAATATGGTAAAAAAACAAACAAAAACAAAAAAACAAAAACTGAAACAGTGGAAAGCTATGAAAAACCATTCAGCAATAGACATACACTCACAAATCAACCACTAAGATTACTCTACACAAATGCAAACCTTCAATTCACTGATGTCCTGCATTTCTTCTTTGACTACCACACACTGCACAAAAATGCACTATGTGCCAGACAGGGCTTCATCCACCTGCTGCTGTTTATTTTGTCCATTGGGACAACAAGTGGAAAGAGTTGAAATCATGTGCAGAGTTTTGTATATTCAAACAAACCAGAGGCATTAACTACACCATCTGTCACTGTCTCATCTCTACTGTGATTTTAGTTCTGCTTTACATATTTCCTCAGTAGATGGAAATATGTAACGCTGTATTTAAAGTACATTCAAATATCCCTCGAGATTTATTTTCATATTTTTCATTTTCTTTCACAATATGTTGCTGGAAAAACTCTGACTCAGCAGCAGCCCCCTCTAGCTTCTGCTCGGTGGCTACTGGGTGATGCCTCGTCTGGGGATCCTCAGCCCTTCCCATTACATGTGGAAACCATTTGAATACAAGCGCGCTGATCCACACAGGTGTGCACACGGGTGTTCACTGCTCATAGACTTAAATTACACCTTTCTTGGCTGCTACTTCAAAGCACATTGTGCGCTGTCTGTCCTGCGTGCTGCACAACAACATTGAATATTTAGTATTTACTGCTGTTTACACTTAGCTAGATTAATGCGATGGTGTTGTGTTTAGTATGTTGCTTTGTTTTTTTTGCTTGTTTTCTATTCTTTCTCTCTCAACAGGTGATCCAGGAGATTTTTTTTCTCCCCCCTTTCTCACTGTCCCTCTCCCCTTCTGTTTTTCTTTTCCTTCATCTTTCTTTCTCCCTTTCCTATCCCTCACTCATGTCTGTCCCGTCTGTAACATCTGAAAATAAAATATAATAAATAATAAAAACAAAGGTCGATCAAATGGACCAATACGGCAATGCCACGATGATCCATTTGGCAAAGTAAATCCACTGGGTATCCTTGTTGGTCTTCAGACAACAATTCTGACGACTAAAGAACCAAATGGGACAGGCCAAAAAAAAAAAAAAGGAAAAACTCTGACTCAGAACTTAAACACATAAAGCCTTTGTGTTTCCTCTGCTGGTGCCCTTCTTCGTTACTTGTTAAATTTTAATTAATTATGAATAAGATTGATTAAGGTACTTTGAAATATTTTACATATAAACTGTCCGTCCCCAGTGTTGTGTTTTTTCATGCACTGACTCAAAAGCCTAATGATATTCTGAAAATATAAAACAACTTGTACAGATTTAGTAAGACAATTTTAGTGTTTATAAAACACATACTGTATAGTACTGTATGGATGATTCGTGTTATATGTGAAAAAAAAAGGCTTGAAAACTGAACACACACAATTTTTGAGATGCTTCTATCACTATTCAGAGTTCTAACAGATCTTATGATTTCCAAAACATAAATCAACTTTTTATGACACAGTTATTCATAAAACTGCAAAATTGACAGAATATAGTGGAACTGAAAATAACTTTTTTTTTTTTTAATCTAATTTAATTTTTTAATAATCAACACCAACCTTTGGTTTCCGGCTCTCCTCCTTCTCTGTCTGTTCTCTGTGGGATTATTTGCACAAAACACTGAAGCCACACTCCATCCCTCTCTGTCCAAGTATTATTCAAATTGGTGTTGAAATAAAACCATGTGACAATGATATAATAAAAAATAATAATTACTTGATTAGTAAACTATTAGTGTCATAGCCCAACTACCTATACATAGTCCACATACAGAACATTATGTTTATCTCTAATACTAGAGTGAGTATTATTCGACATTTATTTCATTCAATAATGTATCAGCACATGTGGTGCTATTGTAAGTGTTAGGGCCCCTGGCCTTGTAAGAAGTGAGCCAGCCTATCTTCAAGCAAATTTGAGTGTAGTAACACACACAGAGAATTGGCTATTGCAACCTGTGGTGCAGGGAAAGTCTATTAGACTTTTTCTCCCTGGTAGTGGGAAGTTCGGATCTTGTGGGACGGCTCCCAAAGAAGAGCCGGCTCTTTTGGATCCTAAATGGCTCTTAATTTATTATCATCTGTAGCCTCATATTCTAGCCTTACTTGGCAAATATGAATGTGCCGTGTATTGCTAAAGCTTTTGCATTTAGCGTTTTTATGAGAAGCCTTATAATTGCCTAATTTTGTGTATTTGTTCTGTTACAAAAGCAGGAATTCTTTTAATAGTATTAATCATACTTTTAATTTTAATTTAACACAAAAACAAAATACTGAAAACAAATCCACAGAACAGAAACCAAACTCAGCAGCCAAACAGTCTGTCCTCAGTGCAGGTTGAAATTCAGGGTGATTTGATTTCTCCTCTGTTAGTATCTGCTTCTTCTTTAAACTGCAGCCAGATGCTGCTTTGTTTACTGGAGTCAGTCTGCAAAGCCCTTTTGCACATGACACATCACTACTGCCTGGAGCCCCACCTGGAGCTCATTGTCATGGCTGTATTTAAGACCAGCGTTGACCACTACTCTTCCCAGATCGTCTGCTAACCAGTGTCGGCATCAAAAACTGAGCTCACTATTGGAGCTGGGAACAACCCCAGATTTTTTGAAGCTTATTAGACCACACAAACAAATAAATCCACAACATTATCAGCAACCAACTTCTGTTAGTTGCAAAGAAATAAAGAATCAACTAAATCAAACTACCACATCAGATTTGAAGTGTGAGTAAGTTTCAGAAACAGGCTGAAAGACATAAAAACAGTTACACTGAAAATTTAGAGGGTGTCAGACGATTTTCTATCAGTGTTTAATTTTTAGACTAATTATGACATTTTGAAGTTGGTTAGATACATTTAGTTTCAGTTGAGTTTTATTTATGTAGCACCAAACTCAACAACAGTCATCTCAACTTTACATTGTAAGATAAAGACCCAATAATAAAAGAGAGAAAACCTCAACAATCAAAAAATCACCTCTGAACAAGCACATTGTGACAGTGGGAAGGAAAAACACCCATTTAAAAGGAAGAAACCTCCACAGTATCAGGCTCAGGGAGGGTCAGCCATGGCAAACGGTTGGGAGTAGATCACTATGAAAACTAATGCTGAACACATATCCTGGTCCAGGGCAGGTTATGTTGAGACTTTCAGTTTAAAATCCACTGGAGAGACACATTTTGAATTTTATTTACAGTTCACTTTAGGTGCGGTACACATTCTGCACATTCTGATGTAGGAACACATTTTATATATGGAACTTGGTAAACAAAGTCTTACTAACACTACTGAATGAAGGCCAGCTGGGAAATTACAGCAGCTCTGATGATGGGTCTCATTTACACTGCTGGAAATGCAGCGACACAGATTAAAACTTTCACCAGTTCCTTTTTTGGCTATTGGTCACCAAGAACATCGGTCTAATCAAAAAAATGACCTGTCCACAAACTAAGTTGATTTCTTTTTCAGTCTCTGAACAGGTTTCCGAGCTGAGCACACTGAGTGTAAAGTCTGTACTAAACAGCAGTAGGCCTACCTGAGTGATAACCTCTCTGTGGTTTGTAGTGATCAGGTACGACTGTGCCACCCACAGTGGGAAACAGAGAATGAGACAAGCAAACAGTGGCCGTTTAATTTGACTGGTAAATCAAGCTCTCTTTTTACCATGACAGACAGTATACATAAGCTGCGATGATCCCAATCCATCTCTTGATCTCTCGCTCCCCTCTCCTTTCACTCGTGAACAAGACCCCAAGAAACTTCTACTCCTCTACTCGGGGCAGTAACAAGCCCCAGAACAGGAGTGGACACTCCGTCCTTTTCCTGCTTAGGACCGTGGCCTCAGACGTGGAGGTGTTGATTCTCATTCTCAGTGCTTCACACTTGGCTACGAGAACCGCTCCAGTGCCAGCTGAAGACCATCACTTGATGTCATAACAGGTGGTTTATACAGATAAACAATCAAAATGGATACACAGAGATATAGTAAAATATGATGAAAGGTTTTTGCTCCATAATAAACAGCAAGGAAATAATAATGTGTAGTTTCACTTTTTATCTTGGATCCACATACACAACTGCCTGAATGCCTGACAAGCATGGGGTGAGATTACATCAGTTCCTGTTTCTCTTTGTTGCACTCTTTGACCTTAGTTCTCTTTTGTACAGATACATGCAGTCATGTAGTTCTGTTGGACTGTTTACTGTAGTAATGTTTGAGGGCAGAGCAGTAGCAGAGTTTTTATGAGTTAAGGATAATCTGGAACTCAATTTGGGATGGAAGTTTGGCTTTTAAATTTGATCTTTGTTGAGTGTGGTACACTCTGGATAGGTTGTAAATCCATGGTAGAGTTAACAGAGACAGACATTACGAGCCATTATTTTAATTTATGTATGCTATGTGCTCAAAATGATCTGTGATTGGCTATTATTATTCATGGATAATGTGTATAAAAAGAATAAACAATAATTGCATTATATAGGATATTATGTAGGCGTAGCAATCAACTCTACTTAAACTATTTCATTTACTTCTCTGTTAAACGTAACCAACTCTACTGCTTTCACAGCGTTATGTGGGCAAATACCTCCCAACAGCGCCATCATGTGGTTATATGGATTAAAAACAAAGTTCATTTAGTACTACACTGTTCAGCAGATGGAAACTATTCTTTTACCAGACAAAAGGAGAGCAGGGCCCTGTTTCAGGAAGCCGGTTTAGTGGAAAAACTGAGTAAGTATACCCTGAGTTAACGAAAACTCTGGGTTTTCGGTTTCACAAAGCGAGTTCAGCTGCAGCCTGAGTGAGTCACTATGACGACACACTCCGTGAAGCTAACCTGCCCCCTAGCAGGTTTACTACAACTAACCCTGACTGTCTCCGCCCCTTTGTCGGAAACCTGACTGTAGGAAGTGTCAGACATGGCGTGCCACTTCCTTGAAGAGCCAGTAGATCGTGAAGCCCAAATTCTCCGCAGAGCTCTCCGCCGGGAGAGAGTGATCAGAGCGCGTTTGGACATTTTATCATTTCCTGATGATTTTCTGTGCGAACGTTACCGTTTCTCAGCACAATCTATAATTTATTTGGATAACATCCTCAGGCCATATATTACGCATGTGACACATCGCGGACATGCTCTCAGTTCATTACATATTATTTGTATTGCACTTCGGTTTTTTGCAAACGGGAGCTTTCTGTATAATATTGGTGACGCTGAGCACGTTTCCAAGGCTACCGTCTGTCGGGCAGTCAGGAATGTTACAGTTGCACTGAAACGTCTCCTGTACTGGTTTGTGGTGTTCCCCGGTCACAGACCCACAAGATTTATCAAAGAGGGATGCCACAAAATTGCAGGTATCAGGATGACCAAAACTTAATGTATGATGTGGTGATACTTGGACTACTACTTAAATTTTACATTTATTTTCAGGGTTCCCAGGCGTGATTGGCTGTACAGATGGCACTCACATTCCAATCATTGCTCCTTCAGTAAATGAAGGAGACTATGTGAACAGGAAGTCTTTCCACAGCATTAATGTACAGGTACATAGTTCCCTGTAGCATTTCAAACTAACAAATTATTTCATCATAGTAATGGATGCTAATTTGTGTTCTCTGCACTGTGAAGATCATATGTGATGCTGCCAACATTATCACAAATGTGGAAGCCAAGTGGCCAGGCTCTGTCCATGACTCACAAATATTCCGTGAATGTACACTGAGCACAAAGTTTGGACATGGTGAGTTGAGAATACTTTAAAATATATAAAGACCAATTGCTTCAGGGACATTTGAACTGAAGTGCATCCTTCTGTCTTAGGAGAGTTCACTGGCTACTTGCTTGGTGATAGGGGGTATCCATGTTTACCCTATTTGCTTACCCCTTACCCTGAACCTGAACCGGGCCCACAGCAGCGATATAATCTGGCTAATTGCAGGACAAGAGCCAGAATTGAAATGACTATCGGAATGCTTAAGGCCCGGTTCCAGTGCCTGCAAAGACTCAGGGTCACCCCAGAAAGGGCATGTGACATTATTGTGGCATGTGTGATTCTTCACAACATTGCCACAATTAGAGGAGAACACTGTCCTTCTGAACCAAACATCAGCAGTGATCCAAACCATGAACATCCCGACCCTCCCACGGACATACAAGATGGAAGCGCAGTCAGAGACACCATATGTCACAATCATTTCCTTTGACCCATCACCTCAACATGTTGAAAGACGAATAAACAGATTTTTTGTTCAACTGGCTTTATTGGTCGCCTGTATTTCCTGTACACAAAGTATTAAAAGATGTAAACCTCATAAAGTGTCTCTGTTGCTTCCTCCTCTGTAACAGCTGTCAATGTTTCTTCATTATTTTCCTGTAGTAAAGAAATAAACAACATTGCTGTTCTACTGTAAACTCATATAATCTGTGGAGTATTACTCACAACTGCATGTTGGTCTGGCTCAACAGGAGGCTGCACCAGATGCAGTACACCACCACCATCAACTGATAGAATATGAGGTTTATACTGGTCACTTATAAATTACAAGGGACCAAATGGCAATTAACAAACATACCAATCACCTTACACTTCATTGTCATTATGCTCTCAAAGACAACCAAGACTGAGGGAAGGCAAAATCAGTAGGAAAATAACTTCACTACAAAATAATTCATTATGGTAAAGAGTTTATCAAATGAATGAGTAGCACTGCAAAGGTGACTGTGAAGAAAGGATGTATGCACATCATGTATTATTTTGAATTTACCCCCTATGTAGGCACTTGTGTCTTGCGGGGTTATTGACTCAGAGGATGTCCCCGCAGAGATGCCTTCGGCCACAGGGCGCCCACTGTTTTGGCTGAGGGCCAACTGCTCAGCCTCTGTGAGTGGTGGTGGTGGAGGACCCCCACCTGTTTTTCGGGCCTCCGCTTTTTTTCTGTTGGCTATAACGGGTCACATTTGAGCATACAGAGTAAGCAAATATGTACTTGTAATGTGCTCAGATAATTTCAACAAGTGCTTACAGAAAGAAAATTAATGTAGCCTCTAACTGCAATTGATTTACATGGGACAAACAGACCAAGCACTATGGCTCATAATACAATTACACCTTACCTGTTTGGACTATATTTTTATATTTCATTTTTACTTGCTGCCAGGCACGTTTGGGGCCTGTTGGGTTGCACCTGCGCTCACATCACATCACAAAATAAAATGTATAAAATAACAAATAAAATAACATATGATAAAATAACGTGTTAAATGGGTGGAAATCCCTAGATCAATGTTTAAATTAACACTCACGCATTGACTCTGTCGGCTATGTTTTGCCATGCATGCTCCCTTTCTTTTGCAGCTGTGGCTGTGTTACTTTTTTCCGTGGAATTTGCATGTTATCGGCATATGCTGCCATCAGAATTTCGGCCTCAAGCGCTGTGAAATACATTGACCGCGCCTTCTTTCCCTCCGTCTCCATGGTGACTCGCTTAATCTGTGCTCCGCTTATCAGGGCTTTATGTATCCTCGTCCGCGCGCTTCACTTGGGGTTAAAGCAACTCCGCGTTGACTGAACTAATTGTTATCAGCCTTTCTGAAACCGAATATTCCGAGTTGGACAGTTCGGGGTTACTCAACCGTGAGTGTCGTTTTTCCAC
Source organism: Rhamphochromis sp. 'chilingali' (assembly GCF_963969265.1). Taxonomy (NCBI): domain Eukaryota; kingdom Metazoa; phylum Chordata; class Actinopteri; order Cichliformes; family Cichlidae; genus Rhamphochromis; species Rhamphochromis sp. 'chilingali'. The sequence continues at coordinate 48,676,769 of NC_137929.1, read as the reverse complement.
TCTGAGTTTTCCAAACCGGCTTCCTGAAACAGGGCCCAGGTGTTTAATGGACAGCATCTTTAAATTTTGTTGACCTGATGAATCTCTCTGAAAGTTTATCTAGATATAAATTCCTATCAGTACTGACAGGCCGTTTCTATAACAAAACAATTATGGAGTTGATCTTTTTAATCATTTATCTGTATAAAAATCACGTTTAAACACATCAAAAAAACCAGAAAACTTTCAGTTATTTTTGTGTATTATAGTGTAAACAATCCAACTCACTTCACGGTCCCATCTTTTTCTTTTGTTTCTCTGTTTATGTATCAGCAGTTTGGTCTGATTTATTACAAAGAGCTTAACAGTCTGTCAAATGAACACACAGACAAGCAGATGAACTTGTATTAGAGATGTTAGAGCTCCTCTCAGCTCTTTCCTCACAGTTATGACCTGGGGCCCGTTCTTCGTACCTCGCTAAGTAAGTTAGCCGGATTTGACTGTTGACGATTTCGCGTGATCCTGGATCGTTCGGTTCTTCGAAGCCCATCCGGGACTTGCTGTCATAGCAACAGAGCCGTAAGCGTAAACCTGCTCGGGAGCAGGTTTACTTTATGTAAACAGGATTAGATCGCGGCCACTCAGGTATTTCCGCTTCATGTATACGAAAGCAACAGCGATATTTTACCACTGTTGTACCATAAATAAATAACATCAATGTAACTAAAGATAATGCAGCACTTGATCCTTTTATTGATGTCACACAGATACATACAGGTCATTTCCTAAAAAAGGGAAATGTACTATTAACATTCTATTACATGTATGTGATTATTACAGATGTAATTCAGATTTCAGAGTAGTAATTGCAATTTACTTCGTGTAATCAAGATGAGAGACCACGGCTATAAAAGCGAACGTGGATTTGGGAAGCCTGTTGCAGCCATGTCCTGTCCGTATACGCGAGCCACCCATTGCGGAAGGTGCAAGATTGATAAGGAGAGTCCTCAGAATCCAGCGTATATTGCGGGACAGACAGGATCCTTTAGCTCAGCGCGACAGTGTGCTCATAGAGAGATATCGATTTTCCCGTGAGGGTATTATTCACTTAACCAACTTGTTGACGAGGGGGTGCAGGACCACCACCTGTCTTTTTTTGCGCTGCCCCTTTTCTTGGTTGCTGTTATAAACAAACAAACAGATTATTCCAGGGTCTCTTTCCAAGAGACGAAAAGCAATATAAGTGATAAATATTACCATTCTGTAGAATATTCTTATATTTCCCTTTTACTTGTTCCCATGTTCTAGTGGGTCCTGTTGTGGCGCTAATGTGAAAGGGGATATAATATAACATAATGTAATATAATATAATGTAATATAATATTGGATAATATAGTGTGATATGATAAATCTACCCTACCACCTACTGGTGTTGGCCAGAGGGGCCGATGGCGCGATATGGCAGCCTGGCTTCTGTCTCAGGGCAGCTGTGACAGCTACCAGTGTGTGAATGTGAGAGTGACTGAATAGTGGCATTGTAAAACGCTTTGGGTGCCTTGAAGAGCGCTATATAGATCCACTCCATTATTATTGTTATTATTAAATTACTTACGAGTTTGATTTGTCAGCAACTTTCTGCCAGCCCTCTCTCCTTGCTTTTGCAGCCTTTGCAGTGTTCCCTTGCGTTTTAATTAAACTCTGAAACTCCTGAAATCCCTCACTCAAGAGTTCTTGCTCTGCTGCCGAAAAATACCGAGCGCGCTCCTTCGACATTTTCGCCGACCAATCAAAGGGTTGCCGATCAATGTTTCTACTATCGATGCGTAGCCCCTGTTGGGCCACCCAGTGATCTCACATTACTTCATCCAGCTATACTAATCGTCAACAACAGGTGTGTTCGGGGAACCGGAATAGCGAGCTCAGAGTTAGCGCGATGATTTGATCTTGGATGTGTCATTTGATCTTGGATGTAGTAAGCGACGTACGAAGAACGGGCCCCTGATCTCACGTGTGTATTTCTGAAGCAGAGCCCCTTAACTTCACGAATCTAATGTCTGTACCTCATGCTTCACTTTTGCTTTTGTTTTAAATGCAGTCTTCTCCAGATCAAGAGCAAATAGAAACATTTTTTTATTGATTTATCAATCAATTTATTACAACAAATGAAGAAAATTTTATTACAACAAATGAAGAAAAAAAATATAAAACAAAGAAAATCAGACAGCAATGTTCTTGATAACAAATGTCACCAAAACACATTACTACCAGATATAGATCTCTCGATATAGACACACACACACACACACACACACACACACACACACACACACACACACACACACACACACACACACACACACACACACACACACACACACACACACACACACACACACACACACACACACACACACACACTTTGTTAAAATACCAACATATGTTTTAATATTGTTTAAAAAAAATATTTATACAAATACAAAATAATATCCAAAAACTTGGGTAGTGCGTTTATAAAACCAATAAAAAAAAAAAAAAAACCTAAACAGAAATAACACCAAAAACCCATAAACACTGTTATTTTTTTCTTTTTTACATGAAACTGAAAAAAGGTGTTTAAAGGTGAAGCTTATGTTATTAGAAATTATTGCAAGTATTAGATTTAAAAAGTGCTTAATTCAGATATTTAACGTTACATACATGAGACTTTTGCAGCTTTTATCCAAGACTGAAACACGTCTGTCAAACTGAAGAGTGCAGTTATTACATTTATTGTTTTTATCTTTGTTTAAGTCAGATGTGATTTATAAAGACCAAACAATTACATCAATGGTTTTATGTCTTGCCACTTACATTTTTAATAGAAATGAAGTGTGTTACTGTAACATTACTGTGAGAACATGAAAATGAGTCATTGTCAATTTTGAGCTGAAATGCTGCATGTTTCACATTATTTGCTGAGAGTGAGTTCTCTGAAGAGACAGAAAACCCACTTAAAATGTCTAAGGTCATGTTAAAAAGAGTAAAAGTGCATGTTCAGTGATTTTTCTTTCATAACCCATGCTCATAGTTGAAGCTGATACTGAGAACGGCTGAAAAGCTGTGGTTATTATTTCCAGGAGACCACGAAGGGGATCTACCTGGAGCCATAATGATGCTGAGAAATGTGCATTTGGATCAAATGTAACTTCGAATGAATCTTTGAATATAAAGATCTAGGCTTTTGTCTTTATAAGTGCAAAACGAAATACATCAAAACATAAATCAGAGCATAAAAATTGTTCGATTAAAATTCAACTACACAGAGAAAAAAAAAAAAAAAAAAAAAAAAAAACTTTCACAGTATTGCTTGCAGATGTCTGTTAGCCTCTTCTATCACTAACACTAAGCCACCAAGTATTAGAGCTCCAACATTTAGAGCTCCTAAAACAGTTTTAACATTGTTCCAGTCATGAGCTCTGCGTTTCTCCTCAGGACTTCTTGCTCCTTTAAGAAAAGAAAAAAAACAAAACATCAGTTTATATCTGATGTCAGGTGAAGCAACTATTTATGTTTGATTTAACCTTGTCATGCTCAGTCATTCAGGGAAGGCAATTACAGAAAGTTGATTCTGTTCATCTGGAATCAGATACTCTTATGTGACCATTTAAAATACATACAGTAGATTTTGTTTCTACTTTCCTTTAAACCCTCCATTTTCTCCCCTCTTTTTCTGCAGCACCAGCCAGTCAGTATTTTTAGGTACTGAATAAATAATAAACTTGTAAAAAAAAAAAAAAAGAAAAAAAAAAAAGAAAAAGCCATGGCAAAAAAAGGAGCAGTGTTATCGTTGTCAACGCTTCTAAATAAGTGCACAAATAAATGCCTGGCAGCATTTCAGACTGGCTACCAAGTGGTTAGATTTGTTCTAGAGAGACTTTGTTTTAAAAGAAAAGTTTCATTACAAAGCACTTTGTTAATTAATGAGTGAACACCTTTAAAACCTTTAATAACCATAGTAGCAGCTCGGTGTGTCCTACTGTAGAATAAGGAGGGGATGTTTTTCTCATTATCATTCATTATTTTAAGATGGCATTATTAGTTCATTAGAAGTATATAACCAGCTTTGCATTAAACATAAATTGAAGTTTTTGACCTTACATTATTCTTTGCATTACAGTGATTGTTATAACTTTAGTTTGATCTTTTCTTACAGGTACCAGAATAATAACATGATTTTTCATTGTAGATGTAACCATGATCATTCCATACATATTGCAGTTCGTTGCTTATTCTAGAGTTGTGCTCAAGGTAATTAAAGGTTAAAAGCTACAGCCAGCGCGAGTCTGGCTGATCTATGGAGGGCAAAGGCTTTGAGCTTGGAAGGCCGCACGCGCTTACACAGCACTTATAAGATGTTATTCTTGGTGATTTTGTGCTTAGTCATGTTTTAATATGTTTTAAGTAGAAGTAGCTGATCCAGCAATATTCATTTAATATTATATACTTGATTTAGAGCAATACACACTGATGGTCTTAACAAATGAAAGAGTCCTTGTAGCTGCCATGTTGTGTCTTAGCAGGGTACAGACGGTTCTAGGAGACGGGGGCAGTCAGCGTCTGCCCTCGGGAAGGAGACAATGTTATTCTTTGTGTTAAATAAAATTGTCAACATTGATTGTATTACACCTGTCACTACGCATGCAGGGGCGTTCTAATACCCTGATTTCATAAAACTATGGTGATGTGTTTTTTGAGACGAGATCTGAGACTGTCTGCATACAGTGTCCATCTCCCACGTGTGTGATCATTAAATCATCGTTTGACTCAACCCGACCGGACCAGTGTTGTTATTGTGGGTTTTTCCTCTGGGCCCTGTGCTTCGTACGTCGCTTACTACATCCAAGATCAAATGAAACATCCAAGACCAAATCATCGCGCTAACTCTGAGCTCGCTAATCCGGTTCCCCGAACACACCTGTTGTTGACGATTAGTATAGCTGGATGAAGTAATGTGAGATCACTGGGTGGCCCAACAGGGGCTACGCATCGATAGTAGAAACATTGATCGGCAACCCTTTGATTGGTCGGCGAAAATGTCGAAGGAGCGCGCTCGGTATTTTTCGGCAGCAGAGCAAGAACTCTTGAATGAGGGATTTCAGGAGTTTCAGAGTTTAATCAGAACGCAAGGGAACACTGCAAAGGCTGCAAAAGCAAGGAGAGAGGGCTGGCAGAAAGTTGCTGACAAATCAAACTCGTAAGTAATTCAATAATAACAATAATAATGGAGTGGATTTATATAGCGCTTTTCAAGGCACCCAAAGCGCTTTACAATGCCACTATTCATTCACTCTCACATTCACACACTGGTGGAGGCAGCTACGGTTGTAGCCACAGCTGCCCTGGGGCAGACTGACAGAAGCGAGGCTGCCATATCGCGCCATCGGCCCCTCTGGCCAACACCAGTAGGCGGTAGGGTAGATTTATCATATCACACCATATTATATTACATTATATTATATTATGTTATATTATATCCCCTTTCACATTAGAGCCACAACAGGACCCACTAGAACATGGGAACAAGTAAAAGTGAAATATAAGAATATTCTACAGAATGGTAATATTTATCACTTATATTGCTTGTCGTCTCTTGGAAAGAGACCCTGGAATAATCTGTTTGTTTGTTCATAACAGCAACCAAGAAAAGGGCAGAGCAAAAAAAAAAGACAGGTGGTGGTCCTGCACCCCCTTGTCAACAAGTTGGTTAAGTGAATAATACCCTCACGGGAAAATCGATATCTCTCTATGAGCACACTGTCGCGCTGAGCTAAAGGATCCTGTCTGTCCCGCAATATACGCTGAATTCTGAGGACTCTCCTTATCAATCTTGCACCTTCCGCAATGGGTTGCTCGCGTAAACGGACAGGACATGGCTGCGACAGACTTCCCAAATCCACCTTCGCTTTTATAGCCGTGGTCTCTCATCTTGATTACACGAAGTAATTTACAATTACTACTCTGAAATATGAATTACATCTGTAATAATCACATACATGTAATAGAATGTTAATAGTACATTTCCCTTTTTTAGGGAATGACCTGTATGTATCTGTGTGAAATCAATAAATGGATCAAGTGCTGCATTATCTTTGGTTACAGTGATGTTATTTATTTATGGTGAAACAGTGGTGGAATATCGCTGTTGCTTTCGTATGAATGAAGCGGACATACCTGCGTGGCCGCGATCTAATCCTGTTTACATAAAGTAAACCTGCTCCCCAGCAGGTTTACGCTTACGGCTCTGTTGCTATGACAGCAAGTCCCGGATGGGCTTCGGGGAACCGAACGATCCAGGATCACGCGAAATCGTCAACAATCTAATCCAGCTAACTCACTTAGCGCGGTACGAAGCACAGGCCCCTGGTGTCCATCCCCAATATTTTGAACTCGTAACACTACCTTCACTTGGTTCTGGTGTTGTGTGGAAGCCATCACTGCTCACTGAATGAAGGCGAGTCACATTCAAGATGAAATTTTCTGTAGAAGCAGATTAGTTAGGTGTTAGATTCTCATCCAGGTCATCTTACAGCAGTAACAAAAACAAAGGCACAACAGGTTTGCATCTGGGGTTCTGTTGACTTACCAGAGACCTCATGCTCCCACCTCCTCAGCACCTTATTATAATCAGCAGCCAGATCACAGCGGTAGTTTCCAGAGTCTTCAGCTGTGACTCTGGACACACAAAGTACGACTCTTCCTCCTCTCAGGGCGTCTCTATCGATCTGAACCCGTCCTGCAAACTGCTCATGCTGAGACTCAGAGTCCTCCACTCCTCTGATCATTTTAAACAAAGTATTTCCATTATCTGAGAGGAAAACACACATCAAGTGAGCTAGAGACACGTCAGCTTGGAGCTGACGGTCCAGTCTGATGGTGATGTTGCTGCCCTCCTTGGCCTCATAGACACTCTGAGTTCGAGCAACTATACCTGAAGAGGAGACAGAGGAAGGTCAGGATTGTAGCTTTATTTAAATAAAAACCTCTCAATGTGTCAATGTGAAAACTCACATAAAGACAGAAATATCGAGATGATAATTTTCCTGTGAGGAAAAAAAAAGAAAAAAGGTGAGGACAAAGTTTTAGATTTTTTTTTTTTTTTTTTAACTAGGAGAATAAAAGTAAGACATAAAAAGTAAATGTACATAAAATGGAATACAATGAATTGGAAATGTCATAAAAGGTCTCAATGGCAGGCAGGAAGACTTTTTTTATTGCATTTTATTGCATTTTTTAACGCAGTGAGGACCAGAACATTAAGGGCATTCAATGCTGGTTTTCATTTTTGTCCCTTGCCCACAGAGATTTCTCCAGATGATCAAAATCTTTCGATAATATCATGTACTGTAGAGTATTATGTATTTGATAACATTTAGGTCTTCACAATTTTACACTGAGAAACCTTATTCTGGAACTGTTTAACCTTATTCTTAAAATGGTGTTTTTCTTAGTTTAAACAGTTAATATTTTTTTCTATTTTCTATTGTGAATTAAATGTGAGTTTATGAGATAAGCAAATTATTGCATTCATTTTTCTTTATACAGCTTTTTTAATTTTCAGAATTATTATTGTTATTATTATTACTACTACTACTACTACACACTTCAAGCCTATAGATTTAAAGCACCTGTTGACATCAGTGTGCAGTGCCTTGTCTAATATTACCTAAGTCAACTTTTCTAACTCTTGTAAGCTCAGTTTTGAATGACGTTCCTACCCCTTCATTCTGCTCAGCTTCCAGGAGCCAGGAGCTCCTCTCCATGAAAGTGAGCAAACATGTGACGATGAAGTTTTCCTGGTGAACTTCCTGAGTGCATCACAATCAAGGGCCTGGAACCTAGAAAAGAAAAATGACAAGCATGTGTTTTTTTTTTTTTGGTTCTTCACTTCCACTAAATTTCGATTCATGGTGTTGACGTATCCAAGAATTAATCTGTTAAATGTTCCCCCACAGTCCACGATGAAGTTTACAAACTTGTTGTTTAATCAACGCAGGCTGTTTTCTGTTTTCTGCCCTTCCGATACATGGATTTGCCAAATAAAGAGCAGAGCCTCGTTTTAATCTAGTGGACTGAGAAACATGAATGTTTGCAAGTGTGGACCATGATGTTTATCTTTGGTTCTCCACTTTGTCATAATAATAGACAATAAAAATAGATGGATGGATCTGGATAAAAGGTTCTTCTTATGAAATATAATCGTATTTATAATATACGTTTATGAGAGTAATGCGGGTTTTTTTTCCTTTTACACGATTCTGTTATTTCGTCAGGTTCATCAGGAGGAGGAGTTTGCTGGAGGAAACCTGTCAGTGAGTAGGTCAGGTTCACAGAGTCTGTTACTCAACTAAGCGCTTAATTTCACTTGTAGAACAAAAAACCAAAATTTCTTTCAATCTCAGGCTTAACAACCTCCCAGAAGCAACTATTATTAAAGCATTACACCGGTCATGTTTCGGACAGTTTCCATTTAACAGTCTGTCTTTAATTCACCTACAGTAACAACAAAATATTGAAAATCGCGACTCTAACGACACGGCGCTTTCAGATGATGTTTAAAAAAACTTCAACTGCGTCAGGTTTTATTTTGTTTCTGTTTCTGCTACAACCAGCAGAGCTGCTGGACCTTGTTGTTGCGCAACCTTAACTTAAAAACGTTAGTGTAAAAACCAGTAAAAAAAACAAAAACAAACAAAAAACAGTTAACCTGGAACACAGGGCAACAGACGAAAACAATTTAAACACAAACTTTGATCTTTGTTGGGGAGCAGCTTTTAGTTTCTAAGAATCAACTAAAAACGATTCACTGAAAAAATATTTTTTTCAACCAGGAAGTAGCAGATTTAGAACTCGTGACAAAAACAAGGAAGGAGGAAGTGGAGTAATGCAACGATAAAAGCATATTTCACGGCTCAGAGTTGGTACAGATTTACCTCTGAGAGCTAAATAAATATTCGCAGCAAACGGCAGCACAGTAGTTCAAACAAAAAATATAGCTTTTATTTATTCATTTGAATGGTTTAAGACGTGAACTGCTCTTCTGTTTCCTCAATGCGCACTTTAAATGTCCACAAACTTCACAGCTGTGATCGTTCCAAACAAAAACCGACGAAGAAGCAAAGCCAAAACATTAACACTGGTTTAATAATACTTAAATCAATTAATGCGCTTCGTCTTCATTAGGTAGTCCAAACTTAAATCCTGCCGAGTTTTAGAATAGAATAGAATAGAATTCAACTTTATTGTCATTGCACATGCACAGGTACAGGTACAGGGCAACGAAATGCAGTTGACATGTTTACATGTTGACATTAAATACGTTTTAAAGGACTGAACATGAAGACACAAAGAGTCAAATCAGCTTTTAGATACTCACCGGTTTAAAGGAGAGACCGCAGCGAGCTGTCCACTTCGTGTAACTTAATAGTGATGGGTCCAGCAACACTGATGCACGTATCAAGCTCACAGAGCGAAATTTGTCTTCTTCTTCTTCTTCTTCTTCTTCTTTGTGTTTAACGGCGGTTGGCAACCAACGTAAAGGAGCATTACCGCCTCCTACCGTTCCGGAGTATGGGTCAGACAGTGAGTTTACAAGCTGTATCAAAAAAAACAAAAACAAAACAAAACAAAAAAACCTATACTCTTAGCGAAATTTGTATCTGTGCTGTGTCTTTTTAAGAAAAAAGTCAGGTGATCGGCACAGCTGCTGTATCGCTCGTTGCCAAACTGTGGCTGTATCCCAATCCAGCGACCGCACGCTTCGGAGTACGCGCAGTACGGGTACTATGTACGGTGCGAGAAGTGCGGAAGTGCGAGGCTTGTGAAATGGGACGGTCTAGCCTTCGTCGCGCTGCTCAGGTTGCCTAGCAACCATGATACTACAGCATTGTTTGACATAAATGAAGGAGAAAAAAATGTTTTTTGTTCGTTCATTTTGTCATGACATCACTTTGATTAGTTGAGTATCTGAGGCTGAGACCACGGGACTGTAAAACATGATTGCTGGCCTTTATTTCTGTACTGAACAGTCATTTCAAGATTAGTTAGTAAATAACAATTAGTTAATGTTGGTCATGAGACTAAAATCATCTCACTTTGGTAATGTGAATATAATATGGCCAATATTATATTTATTGTCAGATTATTATGATATTACAGGATATATTACAGCAGTGAGCTTGGACTCTGTGTCAAAGATTCAAGTTGCAGTTATTTATATTTCCTATCACCTTAAATCTTCACTCAAAGACAAGTACCTTTGACAGTGTATATATAGATGTATTATGTATGAGACAAATATTGTTCGTTTAATATGTTGGCATTAGATTACATTTGGCTCAATGCTTACATATATGTGTAAAAAGCAAATGTACGAGCTGTGATAACGGTTTCTGATAGAATGAAGAGTAGACTGATATATGAAATATTCCTTTATTGGGTGAGAAAATCAGACCATGTCATAACTGCTTTAAGTCATACAGAATAGATATCAGAGCCTTAAACAGGTTGACTTCTGCTTAATGGGTCAAACTGGGCAGAAAGTATACAAACACATAACATCCTTATAAAATATGATGTAACACTATAGATCAACTTACCTCAGAATATATAAAGCATATAAACAATTACAGCAATATGATGCAACAAACACAGCAGTGCTACTAATCCAAAATACTCAAAGCTTCATAGAACTGAAACAAACATTTATTTTTAGCTCCATTCTGCTGCTGATACATACTTTAGGTTTCTGAATGTTAAACTTGTTGCTGCCTTTCATAGTGTGTAACCTGAAGGCCCTGAGTACTTTCTCCCACACTGAAAACACTGGAATGATACAATTATTTGAACATTACCTAATAAGACTGATTCAGGACAGACAATTAGTTATTTTAAACTTTTCTAGCAGTCCTTCACAAACAGGGAACAGTCTGTCTATTCTCTCCATCTGTCAGCTGCTGCTGGCTCTTCCTCCTCCTCTTCCTCACACACTGCTGAGTTTGTCCTGGTGGATCATCAGGGGTGCAAAGCCTCACAGATGATGTGCAGCAGTGGGTCCCTCAGTCTGTCCTCACTCTGGACACTTGCAGTTGTCACACATGGAAATCAAATGTGTGATAAGCTGCAGGATTCAAACACAAGTGTAACTTATAAATACATGTTCATACTTTTATTACACAATCAGAGAGAAAGAAAAAGAGAGAGAGTGCAGGACAGACAGACAGGTGACAGTCTCAGGTGTATACACTGCTACAAACAGGAGGATTTAGTGTTTGTGTTATTACGAGTGCTAAACAAGAAGAGTTCCCAGATGGTACAGTGGACACATGTGTGACTGCTGTGATTAAAGCATCTTTCTTTCAGCTTAACGAGTGAACCATCAGCTCGTTCAAACACACGTTAAAGTCCGTTTGGCTCGACACCACCGAGCAGAGGCAGCAATGTAACATAGCTAACATTAACAGTGCAGTGGATCCTGCTGGTGCCGTGATATTCAGGACTGCAAACCGAGCAGCATCACTGACTTTCAGCTTGTTGTGTTTGTGGATATATGACTGACTTTAATTATCCATAAAATCATCACATTCTCTGTAAGATTAAAGTCAACTATTGAACAGCGTATATTTTACAGTAAAGGCTTTAAAACCAAGTTAGTACAAACATCACTAATGTCACATAACTTTGCTGACATGTGGCCAACAGTAATGTTTTAATGTTCTTCATTATTCAACATTCACACATAAATAAGTGACATCACTCAGTACTTACTTTTGACAGTTCACTCTTCGGCTGCTCCCTACTGCCGTATTTTTGCGGCAAAATTATCCACACCCACCGCCGCGCTATGAATTGTGGGATATATGGGACCACGAAGCGTGCACCGGACCACGCTTGATATTTGGGGAAATCGACGGCGCATTTGGAGTACGCATTTGAAGTGCACTTCGAATTGGGACAGCCGTCGTCGCGTCGCTGTGACGTAATAGGTCTCAAAATGCGTACTCGAAGTGTGCGGTCGCTGGATTGGGACACAGCCAGAGTTTAAAAGGTACCGCATGCGCATCTGTCAACGGAATGAGTCGCCACCAAAAAAAACAAACAAAAACAAAATTATTCTCACAAAGATAAAAAAAAAAATACATTTCTCTCCATAACAAAATGGATCCCGAAAGAAAAAGAAAAGTTTCTTTCGATCTTTTAACTGCAAATAAGGTAACGGTTTGTCTGTCTTTGTTTCAGTGTAATCTATCACAATAGGAAAAACAGCAATGTGACTTGCAGTGTAAATTATTTATTTCATTTTATGCAGGTTAAATGTCGCATCTGTTCTGTGGAGCTTTCTTACACAAACAAAAGCACCTCCTCAATGTTTAGGCATTACAGTGCCAAACATGAAAATGAGGAGACAAACACACTGAGAATGAACACTGGTAGGCCTATATAGATATTGAGCAGCATTATCATCTTTTTATTAATATGCGTTTTATTATTTTGAACTCAAGCGTCTAGGAAGATTGACCAGGCAGTCCTGAATTTTATTATAAAGGACTGCCAACCCCTTAGTATTGTGGAGAGTGAGGGGTTCAGGGAGCTGGTTCAGGTCCTTGATCCATCATATGTTTTGCCAACCAGAAAGGTTTGTATAGACAATGTTTCATCAGGTAGCTGATGTTAAGTACTGCATACTGGTTTAACTTTGTTTCATCTTCACACCATCAAGGTATTGATAGCCAAAAAACATGCGGAGGAACTCGAACGAGTGGAGTGTGCTGCAGTAATTGCCCGCACAACAGCTGAGCCACAGCCTGGACCTTCATCAGAGCAGTCACCTGTTCCAGCTAAGTTCACTATTATCAGATTATTTGTACATTTATTTTGATGCTAATGTGTACAAATTTTGAGTAGACGACAAAAACTAAAACGGCCATGCATATGTTATTATTTCAGAAAACCTGTGGCAGCGGCACAATGAAGAAGCTGACAGATAAACCAACAATGCAACAGCAGACTCCATCATTGAGGTCCAGTGAGAGACTGAGAGAAACATTCCAAGATCAGAGGATCCTTTAACGTACTGGGGGAATAGGAAGACATCTTATCCGAACCTTTTCCACCTGGCTTTACAGTTTTTGTGTACCCCAGCTTCGTCTGTGCCCTGTGTCGTGTGTTTTCCAAAGCTGGGGAAATGGTGTCAAAAAACGCAATAGACTGAATGCAAAAACAGTGTAAAAACTGTATAAACTCTGAGTCAGTTACATTTAAATGGGTAATATTACATTCACAATACTTTCATTTTAATTTCCACTTAATGTCATTCACAATACATTTTAAAGATGTCTACAATATTTGAAATGTCAAAGATATAAAATGATTCCATGGAAAGTACAATACCATCCATCCATCCATCTTCATCCGCTTTGTCCGGGGCCGGGTCGCGGGGGCAGCAGCCTAAGCAAAGAGGCCCAAACCTCCCTCTCCCCAGCCACTTCCTCCAGCTTATCCGGGGGAATACCAAGGCGTTCCCAGGCCAGCCGAGAGATATAATCTCTCCAGCGTGTCCTGGGTCTTCCCCGGGGCCTCCTCCCGGTGGGACATGCCTGGAACACCTCACCCAGGAGGCGCCCAGGGGGCATCCTTGTCAGATGCCCGAACCACCTCAGCTGGCTCCTTTCGATGTGGAGCAGCAGCTGCTCTACTCTGAGCCCCCTCCCGGATGGGGTATACAGTGTATACAAGTATGACTAGGTCATTGAATCAGTGTCTGTTATGAGTCTCAAGTAAGTTGCCTGCAATGATATTTAAGGTCCAGCAGGTGTCAGTATGGAGCAAAACAACACTGTGTCGACACAGTATAAATACAGTTTGGGGAATGTGCTGAAACGCTTCACGAGGCTTCATCTACCCATCACTACAAATTAATAATTTAATGATCGACTGAAAAACAAAGTGACTCTCTGTGGCAGTGTGAAAGACTTAAACGAGGAAAAGGCTGCTGGTTACAACTCACTGAATGATTGCACCAGACAAGAGTTGACAGAGGAGGAAGGGAGGGGTGATGTATCAATCAGGGGAGAAAAAAACCTGCATGTTTACTAAAAGGGAAGGTTTGATTTTCAAGCAAGAAAAAACATGATATTAAAAATGCAAGTTATTTAACGAAAAAAGCCTATTGAATGGAGAGTTGTCCCATTTTGTCTCACATGGTTACCACACATAATTCTCTAAAATCTCTCCCCTGAATGTAAGACAAAAACAACATTTAAAAAAACCCTTTCTATTCATACTGCCCACACTATGGGCACAACATTCTGCTGTGCCCACCAGTGTTGGTCAAGTTACTTGAAAAAAGTAATCATTACTGATTACTTCCCCCAAAAAGTAATCCCGTTACTTTACTGATTGCTTATTTTCAAAAGTAATTAGTTACTTAGTAACTTTTTAAAAACATGATTTACAGCCTGAATAGGCGATAAAGCGATCGATCTTTCAGCCCAATTCTAATTTCTGCCTAATCCATCATATAAAATGTAACCAAATGGAAAAAAAAGCCTCTTTTTAAAACTTATTTTATTAGTTTGAATCTTTTAACTTTATTCATTTCTCTGTGAATTTCCCATTCCGTGGGTGCTTGCTCTGAAGTTTAGGGTTTTTTTTCGCTGTAAAAAGAAGTTTTCTTCCCATGCACTGTACAGCAGACACTAATGTTTTTGTCACTTTTTATGGAATCAAACTTAAAGTAAGGTCAGTACTTCCTCGCCTTAAACGCTGCACGGTCATACTCTCTCCCGCACTCGATATATTATCCATTTTTGATCTGCACACAGCTGTTGTCACAAACGTCGCACTCGCTTACCTCATTGTAATGACACACTCTTGGAAAAACATCAGAAGTCAGAGGGATAAAATGCTGGATAATCATCAGAGTTTTACTTTTCAGCTGTCTGTAAATGAACAGCTTCAAAATGAACTGTTAACAGCGCAATCAGGATCATTTTATTTTGGTGTGCTCAATCTTCAATGACCAAAGAAGGTCGTGTTTGTAACTTAGCTGGAGTTAGTACTGGAATGGATGTGGTGGGGGGGGTCCCTCATGAAGAAACGACTGCGACACATATGCAGGTAGCTAATGTGATGTAAGATAACTACAACCTCTAAAAGCAGTTACCTTCACTGTCTCATATCAGTATAATTTAATTTAAAGAGTAACTCCATGAATGAAGCATGTTTAGATAGTTTATAGTATTCAGCCTTTTAGACAAGTACTGCTGTTCGGTCTAGCGTGAGACCATCCGGTAAAGTTTTAAAATCTGGAAAAAAAAAAAAAAAAACGTTTGATGATTGGCTGATCTGAGGGCGGATCTGCCTCTAAGACCTCTGCTACCCGGACACCCAGGACATCTTTCCTCTCTTCACCCTTTAACATGTGCTAGAAGGTAATGTGACACGTCGCTGTTGTTGTTATTGCGTATTTGTGTTCAGAAAAAACACCTCCCTTAAAAAGCAGCGGGGCATAGTTTACACGTCAAATAGTGACAATCTGCAGTCCACCGGCATCCTCTAAACTGCGAATTTAGCTTAAAAAAATGAATGAAATTAAAAACGTTTAAAGTTCAGTTTAAATCCAGCTTCTCTGAAATGTATAATAACTCGAGTCACCTTCGTGAAATCATTTTGTTCGTCGTGTTTTTTAGATGTGTGTGTGATGAATTGGTGGGGAAGAAAAAGAAGGAAGGACGGTTCAGTTATTACATCAGCGACCTGTTTACGAGCCTTGCGCTGCCGGCCATCGGGTGTTGCCCGTTCTCACTCCCGGAGCGTAACATCCCGACGATTTGTCACGTCCCGCGGCGTTCCTGGGGAACGCGAAAGCGTAGCGTCAATTTGGGAGTGAGAACGTGTTGGCCATTTTTATATTGAGTAAAATATGCTTTTTGTCTCGTGCTTTAGAAAAAGAACATCATTATAATATTAATATAATAATAATGATGATGCATTTCACAGAGCTGTGCAAAGTCTACAGACACTGGGAGATCCTGGAAGTGTGCCTGCAGGGTACTTTCAACTCAGCTCAGTTTAGCGCCGTGAGGGGAAAAGTACATGCATGTTCAAATCCGGAAGAAACACCACGTGCTTCTATTTGTCTGTCAGTTCGGGTTATAAATGCTCATACTTCCTGAAACACTTTGAGTTAAAGAAGCGAAGAATTCACAGACAGACGCTTCTCCTCTGTTCTGAATGACAATGGTGAAAACGCTCAACTCAAGCCTTCATATTAACACTGCACTTAACGCCACTCTCTGTTCATTTTTCACACTATAGTTGACGCCTGGCAAAAAACAAAACAAAAACAAATAAAAAAAACCCTAAATCACAATAGCTTATGAAACCGTAATTTTATTATTAATAGAACCAGCTGCCAGTTTGGATTGAGGAGACAGACAACAGTCCATTCAATCCAGCTTTATTTACATTTTTAAGGTAAAGACAAGTGGACAACATTTCTACTTTTAAGATTAGACTTTGCCGGGACAACTTTCACTTTCAACTTGCTGCCTGTACTTTAAAATGTGAAATATTTTCAGAGTAAATCAAAGTGCAGGTTTTTCTTCTGGTTGCTTTAATTGCAGATGTTGTAGTTCATGTAGTTTTGGTCAGTCAGTGTAATAATCAGGATCATAAAGAGGATCACATGTTGTAATGAGTGAATGAAGTCAGACTAGATTTTCCTTCTTCTAGCTGTACTGACTGACCTTTGACCTCATGTGTTGATGAGTCTTCACCTCTGTCTCCTCTCACAGGGAGAAGATGACCTGCAGGATCCTGCTGCTCATCATCCTCACCTCATGTGTCTCTGGTTCGTTTACAGCTTCACTTTATGAACTCCAAATAAAGCTCAACAACAGATTTGTTCCAGTTCTCAGTGTGTCTGCTCCTCTCTTTCCCTCTCTGTCTCCTCAACAGGATCATTTGTAGTCAATGTGACACAGACCTGCTATCAGGCAGAGGACAACCACAACATCACACTGGAGTGGACGTTCACCACCAAACCTGACAGATCCTGGATCTACATTTTCATCATCTGTTACCTGATAAATGCTCATAAAGATTCAGTCCTGTATCAGGTTCATGAAGGTGTTGAGGTGTCAGAGTCTCAGGATGAAAAGTTTTCAGGACGAGTCCAGAGTGACAAAGACGCCCTCAGAGAAGGACAAATCAGACTTCAACTGTCCAAACTCAGGACTGATGACTCGGGTCGGTACAGATGTGAAGTGGAGACAGATTATGGAAACAACCTCCAGGAATGTCAACTCAGCGTCACTGGTGAGTTTATTCAGTATCTTTTTTTTTTTAAATTTTGAGTGAAACAGCTTTCATGGATAACTGGAAATCTTTTTCTAAAACTTATTCTGATTTCTTTATTGTTGTTTTTGTAAATGACTGAGATTTATTTGGTGTCTCTGCAGGGCTAAAGGTCAGTACTAAACCTGAGAGAAAACCAGAGGCATCAAAAGCAACAAGTCAAGGCAGGATCAGAGTGTTGCTGCTTCTCTGCGGGTTTTTCTTCACTCTGTGTCTCTAAAGTTAGGAGACTTCCCCTTTTTTATAGCTGTGCTGCAGTTTGTGTAGTTGAACATCAATGAGTTTTGCAGCTGATAACTGCTTTCTTTGTTATGACTTTGATTTTTCAAAATGAAATATGATATAGTGTAAATTAGTGGTGCAACGGATCACGGTTGATCCGTAATCCGTCCCAATCCCACTCCACGGTTCGGCACGCACGTGATCCGAAGATTCGAAAAAGAAAAAAAAAGTATGTGTATGGTGCGCGTGGTCGGTCTGTCAAGCGATAGTTATGGCCAGCGCTAGTGGTCCAAGTAGCGGAGCAGAGGAGTTTGCGGTATTTAAGGAGCCCTTTGCTGCCTAATCCAACCGGGCTAAAGCTATTACAAAAGCTACTGGGGTGTTTAGCTGCAGACGGGAGGTGTGCAAAACAAGAGGTTTAAACTATGATGAATGTGCTTGAGCCACGCTATGATATCCCCTTCGCGTCCACTTTAGTGGCAAGATTGTTCCAAGCATGTATGAGCAGGAAAAGATTTAAGTTATGGCTGAACTGTCCCAGGCATCTTCTGTTGCCCTAACTACTACAAATGGGTGGACCTCCAGGGCAACGGAAAGCTACGTGACCGTGGCAGCTCATTACAGTGGAGTGCGATATAATGAGCGGTATGTATTATTGTAGGGTCTACCTTACAATATAAAGCGCCTTAAGGCGACTGTTGTTGTGATTTGGTGCTTTATAAATAAAATTGAATTGAATTGAGTGGTAGATACAAAGCTGCCCTATATTGAACCATAATTTATTTTTTTTATAATTGCGTGGAATGAGACTTGAGTTGAATGTTTTTAACAGGCAAAAAATACTTCAATAAGTAAATGTTAAACTTTTGTCTTTTTTCTTTTTTTGCTGATCAGAAAATTGATCCGATCCATGACTTAAAACCGTGAGCCGATCCGAACCGTGAGATTTTTGATCCATTGCACCACTAGTGTAAATCGAAACCAACATCAGGTTCAAGTTAAAACAAATTTTTGTTTGTTATTTTTCTAGCAGCTGCTGATCCTCCTCAGCCAGAGAAATTTATTTTAAGTCCACAGTGGGAGAGCTCAGGAAGGACCTGCTTGATTCTTAGTCAGGGAGTTTTAGTTCTCCTGCCTCTCTGTGCTTTTCTTTAATTTAACAGATTAAGACTACGTCGAAGTTTGTGACAAGTATCCCAAAAACTTGATTCTGTTCATATGAATGTAGCGTTTTTAAAGGGAGAAACTTTTTGTTACTGATCCAAATAACTTCTTCAGTCTCTGAAAACGTTACCACCAGATAAACAATATCAACTTTTTAGGATTTCCTTACCTGGATGATTGAGCACGCATTTGTGACGAGTATGTTTTGTTTGTTCTGCGTGTCATTCGAGCAGCAAATCTGCTGCACAATAATACTTGTGGAGATCCTGACAGTCCAGGAAAGCTGTGTGGGATTTATGAGAACCACAGCCGTCTATCACACTAACACTATGCAACAGTGATGTACAGAAACACAGTGAGTTTTAAAGTTCTCAGTCACAAACTAACACACTCCAATCCACTGTGGGTGTGGGAGAGCGACAGTTAAATTATTGTTGCATTACTTTGGATTAGAGTTTTAATTATCATGGGGGTAAAGCTTAACTATCATCATAATTATTATTATCATTATTGTCGTAAAGTGGTAAATTAAATACAAAATAAGCTATTCAGCACCACAGGTGCTTTCATTTTCCTTCTGCACTCCTTCCGTTTCTACTTTAAAGCAGGCAGATCCGACACGTGTAGCAGGAAAACTTTGCTACATGTTTGGTTCATTTTAGGAAAAGTGAGTAAACATATCTGCAGTTTTAAGACTGAGTACAAATGACAGTGGTGCCAGTGAGATGTTGTGTGGAGTTTTTTATTTTTACTGACAACACAACAACGGGTATTCGACAGTTGAATGTATTATCCTGGTGAGTTAGCTGTTAGCATCAAAGGTTCAAAGTTAATGCGTGTAATTGTGTTTTATGTCAGAAATATGCCAGACTCACCCTGTAACTACATAATTATATTTTACGATCGCGTTACTCAGGAAAGACCGACTACAGCTGATAAAGATTACACACTATAAATAGTTGTGAAAGGGCACAAATGTGTCGTTGTGTACATTGTTGATGTTATTGGCTTGGCGAGGAAAAGCTAGAGTGTTGTTTGAGTCACTCAGACTCTCCTCCACACAGTCCGCATTTATAAAGTGCTTTACAAACCTGAACATCACAGCTAACAACTGGACTTTCCATTTCATAGCTTTAAACACTTATTTCCTAAATTCATCTTTGTCAGTTTTTGACAGCAGGGATCCACAATGTAAATTTGCCTTTTTATGTGTAGTGTTTCATGCCCACTTTAAGAAAGAGAAAACTAGCTTTGTAGCAGCCAGAGACCTTTGAATGCCAGTGAAGTTCAGCACCTTGAAGCAATGACTATTAGCCACACAACGTGGGTGGGTGCCAAGTTAAATTTGAGACAAACAACTGAAGCAAGTATTTACTAGTTAATGTGAAAAGCTGTATTTTTACATGTGAAATTCATTAATGTGTGTCCTGTGGAAACATAGGGTGCAGGAATAGTACTATAAAGGAATAATGCACTTGTACTGTTTGTTATACATTTGCAAATAAATTCTTATTGATATAAATGGTGTTGGTATGACTCCTCTGTTTGTAAGAAACAACAACCATAACAAGACCAGTTTGACACAGAATATCTCACCCAATGAATTCAGTCTCCTGGATCTGGGTTAATCACACACAGCAAATTATTTTATGATAGTTTCTTTGGAACATTAAGATAATGTTTCCCATTTATTCTCTTTTTTTTATTTTTAAAGAAATGTCCAGTTTTCACCGAAAGGGGAAAAATAAACTTCCAGATATTCCCAAAGCTTCACCTACGTTAATCACGTTGGGATCAGCCTCCTAGTAGATCTGCTAAAGGATGCTGGATACAGAGGTGCCATGTAACAGAGAGAGAATGGAGGTGGTGAGCATCCAGGCACGAGCGCTGGAGAAACCAGGTAAAGAGACTGGTGCACTGGAAACAAGGGGAAAACAGGGTTAATACAGAGGAGCTAAAAAAAAACAACTGAGACGCAGTGGCTTGATTACCACTTGGAGTGCAGGTGTCCATTGACCAGCGCTGGAAACTGACTCCGCCCCAGAGTGAGCAGAACCCAACCTGAGCTCAGAAAAGGAGAGAAAAACAAACTGCAGATACCACAACATCCCAGATTATTACACAGTTTCATAAATGTCTGCAGTGCTGAACAACACATGCAAAAACTCTGTTCTTTACCACAATGATGTGCTGAGCTGTTGTACTCGGGGCGGTCCCACACAGTCCTGGCCTGGCAGACTCCCACTGCAGCCTTCAGGAGACCCCTCTGTATGGCTGGGCATGCTCATTCAAGTCTGAGAGAGAAACATATTTATATGTATATGAGATCTGGCAGCCAAGAGAAAAGTGTTGATCATCTGTTTTCACACATCTAAACAAACTGGTATGGTGTCATCAGATTTCTCACCAAATGAATGGATGTGAATATATAAAATGCGCAGAGGCCCAGTTTGTATCACTAATTGCCCAGTACGATTACAACATACAATATTATTGTCACTGCTACATTTCTGTAATGAACCAGAAATTATTTCCACTACTAATTAATTACTGTTGAGCTCAAAGGTTATATTAATAAACGGTTAACGAATGTGTATTTATGAAGACGATTTGTGAGACTGGTAAACTTACCTTTGTTCGTACGATGGTCTTTCGTTCTACACGGTGCATTTCAAGGTCCTGCACCCATCCGGCGGTAAACTGTACCTGGGCTTGTTGCAGTGACCTGAAGTTACTAAACTTCATGAGTGTATGCACTCACTCCAAGAACCGTATAATTATAAATCTGAGCGTGGTGAAAGTTGGGCAGCATGCTGACGTCTTTTGTCCACTCTGTGTGCTCGTAAGGCTCTGACCCTTTCACTCCTTTGATTTTTTTCCTCATATCTTTTCTTTGTCTTTTCGTCGAGTCTGTCTTTTTACGGACCGGCATTGTTCTCCTTTTGTTTTGTACATTCCTTTTTTGCGCGGCAAAGAAAAAACAAGAAGGTATTGGAACCGGAGAATGAACGTTTTGCGGTGCTGCAAATGCTTGCATTTGATGCGGTACTTGGATTGTTTTGCCACGAGTTCCCGGCATGCAACACGCGAAAATCACGTGATTGCTAAACAAGGGGGAGGGTGCATCCAGCCTCCTTGGCTGTAATTGGTCCAGCCCAGAGTCGATCATGACAAATTGGCCAATCCAACACCTTTCATTACTTTCATTATATATACCCTTCCAAAAAAAAAAAAAAAATCCATCGGCCCATAAAAACAAAAAATCGCCAACGGCCCACCGGGCAAATGCCCGGTGGGCCCGATGGCCAGTCCAGCTATGATATCAGGCGTAAAATGACTTTTTAAATAAAGTTGTTTTTTAAAGTGAGCGATTCCTATTCGAGGTCTTTTTTGTTTAAATGAGGGAGGAGTGGATTGCGCCGCCTATGGACTAGTGTGGTCTGTCCTCAGTTGTGAGCAGGTTTTTTACTCGCTGGTGCCTGGAGCACGTGGAGGACATCGATTAAGGATATAAAAGAATTTAAAACTAACACCAAGGTAAATACTAAAGGTTTGATAAGTTATCATCAATGGTTATTTTAGTTGCTTTTTATACTTGTCCTAAACGGTATAAGGGAGAGAGGCATAACATCCTTAGCTAGCAGGTGGAACTGGGTTAATTTACTGTCATTGTCTTTGGCTAACATAATTAAAAGTTACTCACAAAACTCCTACTGCCTATATTCTACTCAGTAAAGTACATTTTATCTTATCTTATTCTGTTTCCATCGTACCAAATACAGTTTGTGAATTTACATAATATAATGTACACCGCGTTTTTTCTCCCTCTCTGCTTCTGCAACCAGGTACTTTTATTTAATTCAAAAAGTAATGATTTTTTTATTTTTTAGTACTGTGCTTTAGTGGATTCCCAGCGCTCAGGTAACGCGGCCATTATGCACTACTCAGTAAACAAAATGGTAGTTAGTTATACAGTACCACGTGACATACATGTGCAATGTGGCAAGCTCACTTTATAGGGGTGTAAAATATGAGATGATTGTTTAAATTATTGCAGTAGATGCCTGTAGCTTAAATGGTTTCATGATCTGAACGTGAACCTACCGGTCACGTCTACGGTAATGTTACCAGATATGCATTTATGGTGTGCAAAAAGAAAGGGGGGGAAGAAACACACAGCTTTTTCAGCTTAAACACTGCCTGGATCACTCTCTTAGGCTACGTCCACACATACATGGGTAATTTTGAAAACTGACATTTTCTGTTTTCGTTTAAAAAAAATCCGGTCCACGCGTAAAAGCCAAAAACGAAGGAAAACACTGCTAGGAACATGCCAAAGCAGCAGGTGGCGATATATTACTAACCGTGTAGAAATGTTTGCCAATCAGAAGTCTAGAAGCCTCGTAAACAAAGATGGTGCATAGAAGCAGAACTGAGTCCTATAGAGATTGAAAATGTGCTGTCATTCAGGGGTAAAACCGCAAATGATTCTGGGAACTCGTGGCAAGAGGTACTAGCACACACAGGCTTTCAATTGAAATCAGTTACATAGCGATAAAAAGAAACACAAAAAATGGCAAGAAGCTGTTGTATTATTAACTGCAGTAGCCGGTCGCATGACAGCCACAGGAAGCCGACGGGTACAGAGATCAGTTGTTATCGGATTACGTCGTTGAAGAGAAATTGTTTAAGCCATGTTTCCGAAGTAACAAAGAGCCGACGGATGGCCTGGATTGCAGCCATTCGAAGACCAAATATAACGTCCCAGAACACTCCAGCTCACATGTTAGTCTGCTCCAAGCATTTCCACAAAGGTCAGTCTTCTGTTGTAGTTAATACGTCATTTTTCTTAACATAATTGGTGATATAGGTTACAAGGAAGTCTGGCGCTGAACAGAAATTGTCACGCTATGCTCCTTTGTTTATTGTGCATAAATAGTGAATTGTCCTGACACAATATTGTGTTTCGCTTCTGTTATTACCATGGTACATTGACAAAAACTTTACTTTTATTCACAGGATAAAACAGGTTTTTTGTATCACTAATTGCCCAGTACGATTACAGCATACAATATTATTGTCACTGCTACATTTCTGTAACGCATACCAGAAATTATTTCCACTACTAATTAATTCAGAATCAGAATCAGAAAGGGGTTTATTGCCAAATGTTGAGCAGGTTTACAACATTAGGAAATTGCTGCGGTGCTTCAGTGCAAACATAGTGTCATAAATAGCACTTAAATAGACATGAAAAAATAAAAGTAAGAATAAGAATTAAAAGTGCTACGTAGAAAGATATGTGCATGAGATATACATGAGATATATACATGAAAATAAGAATTAAGAGTGCTACGTAGAAAGATATATACATGAGTGCAGGTGGTGATCAGTGCCAAACATGGAATGATGCAGTGACACAGCGTAGGGTCATGTGTTAGTGGCGGGGACAGTCATATGGTTAT
The DNA here is from genome assembly GCF_963969265.1 of Rhamphochromis sp. 'chilingali'. Classification (NCBI taxonomy): domain Eukaryota; kingdom Metazoa; phylum Chordata; class Actinopteri; order Cichliformes; family Cichlidae; genus Rhamphochromis; species Rhamphochromis sp. 'chilingali'. Next base: position 48,652,545 of record NC_137929.1, on the reverse strand, counting down.
TGTTCATGTGTCCAACAGCAGAGGGGAAGAAACTGTTCTTATGGCGAGAGGTTCTGGTGCGAATGGACCGGAGCCTCCTGCCTGAGGGGAGCAGGTCAAACAGACTGTGTCCAGGGTGAGAAGGGTCAGCTGAGATCCGAGCTGCACGCCGCAATGTCCTGGAGGTGTACAGGTCCTGCAGAGATGGGAGTCTGCAGCCAATCACCTTCTCAGCAGAGCGCACAACACGCTGCAGTCTCTGTTTGTCCCTGATAGTGGCTCCAGCGTACCACACGGTGATGGAGGAGGTGAGGATGGACTCGATGATTGCAGTGTAGAACTGCATCATCGTCCGTGTTGGCAGGTTGAATTTCTTCAGCTGCCTCAGGAGTGATCAAGATGGCGCCGAGTATGGCAGCCTCGTCGCGAGCTCCCCCAAGCACAAACAAAACAGTGAAGAAGGCGCAGCAGCGCCTCTTCTTTCTCAGGAGACTGAAAAGATTCGGCATGAGCCCCCGCATCCTCAGGACCTTCTATCGCTGTGCCATTGAAAGCATCCTCACTGGATGCATCACCACCTGGTATGGCAACAGCACCGCCTACAACTGCAAAGCTCTCCAGCGAGTAGTGCGGTGCTCTGAACGGATAATTGGAGGTGAGCTTCCCTCCCTCCAAGACATCTACAGGAAGCGCTGCCTGAGGAAAGCGGGGAGGATCATCAAGGACTCCAGTCACCCCAGCCATAAACTGTTCAGACTGCTTCCATCAGGAAGGAGGTTCTGCAGCATCCGGTCCCGTACCAGCAGACTGAGAGACAGCTTCTTCCATCAGGCCATCAGACTGCTGAACACGTCATAGACACCTCAGCTTCACTACTGGAACTTCAACATTATGCACTCCATACTGTACAGTAATGCCACTGTTCTGCACATGTCTCAACTCTGTATATTTTTATATATTTTATTATTATTATTATTATTATTATTATTATTTTATTTTATTTTTTTACTATTTAATTTGTAAAAATGTGTATACACACACACACACACACACACACACACGTAGGAAAATATTTAGTATACACATCCAGAAATGCATACACTATTATATATTGTACATATATTTATTAGTTTCAGGTTGGCCATTCTTGTATTTTGCTCGTTTGTGTTGTTGTGTTTGCACATCTCTGTTGCTTGTGGGGCTCGCACACAAGAATTTCACTCGCATGTGCTGTGCCAGTGTGCCTGCACATGTGATGTGACAATAAAAGTGATTTGATTTGATTTGATTTGAAGTACATCCTCTGCTGGGCTTTCTTGATGACGGAGGTGATGGTGGGCTCCCACTTCAGGTCATGGGTGATGGTGGTACCCAGGAAGCGGAATGAGTCCACAGAGGTGATGGGGGTGTCAGTCAGGATGATGGGGGGGGAGTGGGGCTGTGTGCTTCCTGAAGTCCACAATAATCTCCACTGTCTTCTGGGCATTCAGCACCAGGTTGTTGTGGCTGCACCAGGACACCAGACGTTCAACCTCCCTCCTGTAGGCAGACTCATCCCCGTCCGAGATGAGCCCAATAACGGTGGTGTCATCTGCAAACTTGATTAGCTTGACAGACTGGTGGGTGGAGGTGCAGCAGTTGGTGTACAGGGAGAAGAGCAGAGGAGAAAGAACACAGCCCTGAGGGGAGCCGGTGCTGATGGTCCGGGAGTCCGAGACATTCTTTCCCAGCCTCACATCCTGCTTCCTGTCCGTCAGGAAGTCAGTGATCCACCGGCAGATGGGATCAGGCACATTCATCTGGGAAAGCTTGCCTCGGAGATGGTCTGGAAGGATGGTGTTGAAGGCAGAGCTGAAGTCCACAAACAGGATCCTGGCGTAGGTTCCTGGGGAGTCCAGATGCTGCAGGATGAAGTGTAGGGCCATGTTGATGGCGTCATCTACAGCCCTGTTGGCTCTATATGCAAACTGCAGGGGGTCCAGGAGGGGGGCCGTGAGGGTCTTGAGATGGGAGAGAACTAGGCGCTCAAATGACTTCATGACCACAGATGTCAGAGCCACGGGTCTGTAGTCATTTAGTCCAGTGATCCTAGGTTTCTTGGGGACAGGGATTATGGTAGAGGACTTGAAGCAGACAGGCACATGACATGCCTGCAGTGAGGAGTTGAAAATGCCAGAAAACACTGGGGCCAGCTCGTTTGCACAGTGTCTGAGGGTGGCAGGAGACACGCCGTCTGGGCCGGGAGCTTTCCGAGCATTCAGATTCTTAAACTGCTTCCTCACATCTGCTTCATGAATATGAAGAGTTGTGGTGGGAGGAGGTGGTGTGAAATCCTCTTTTGTGTGGGGTGAGGAGGGGGGTGTTGTAGGTGAACAGTTTGAAGGTGGTGATGGCTCTATGGAGGGGGGAGAGGTGGGGGAATTAGTGTCCAAAGTGCCTCTATTGTTGGGGCCGTTGGAGGTGTGAAGGCTGCCTGATGGCTCGTCAAAACGGCAGTAAAAGTCGTTAAGGGTGTTGGCTAAGAGCAAGTCATCAGTGGAGTGGGGGGTTTTAGGCTTGTAGTTGGTGATATTCCTAAAACCTTTCCACACAGAGGCCGAGTCATTCTCTGAGATCTGCTGCTGCATCTTCTCAGAGTGCTGATGTTTAGCAATGTCCACTTCTTTAGTGAACCTGTACTTGGCCTCTCTGTAGCAGTCCCTGTCTCCGCTTCTGAACGCCTTTCTCTTTTCCAGCCACAGCTTTTTGAGTTTAGGAGTAAACCAGGGTTTGTCATTGTTATAACTCACCCTGGTGCGTGATGGCACAATGCTGTCCTCACAGAATTGGATATAGGAGGTGACAGTGTCCGTAAACTCGTCTAAGCTGTTAGAAGCAGCCTTCATTGTGTCCCAGTCTGTGGTCTCCAAACACGTGCGAAGCTCCTCCACAGCCTCGTTGCTCCACAGTTTTTTAGTCCTCACGACAGGTTTGGAGAGCTTCAGCCTCTGTCTGTACGCGGGGATTAGGTGGATCATGACGTGGTCAGAAAGTCCGAGTGAAGCGCGGGGCACCGCACGATAGGCCCCACTGATCGTGCTGTAACAGTGGTCTAATGTCCTCTCCTCTCTGGTCGGGCATTTAATATACTGCTTATATTTCGGAAGCTCATGGCTCAGATTGGCTTTGTTAAAGTCCCCAAGAGCAATGATGAGAGAGTCCGGGAATGTCCGCTCCATGTGGAGAATCTGCTCCGCGAGTGCGCACTGAGCTGCCTGCGCATCCGCGTCTGGCGGGATGTAAACAGCGGCCAGGATGAATGAAGCAATCTCCCGCGGAGAATAAAACGGTTTGCAGTGAATAAAAAGATATTCCAGAGAGGAAGAGCAGTGCTGAGCAATCACTGTCACATCTGTGCACCAGCCACTATTGATGTAGAAGCAGACCCCTCCACCTTTGGACTTACCGGAGAGAGCGGCCTGCCGGTCCGCGCGCAGCAGATGGAAGCCCTCCAGCTTGAGCGCGCAGTCTGGGATGTTCTCACTGAGTCACGACTCCGTAAAACATAAGACACAGGAGGAGGCAAAGTCTCTGTTCATGCTTCTCATCAGGGCCAGTTCGTCTATCTTATTCCCGAGTGAGCGTACATTGGAAAGGAAGATCCCAGGAAGAGCAGTTCGCAGTCCGCGTCTCCTCAGACGCACGAGTGCGCCGGCTCGCTTCCCTCTCTTTCGGCGTCTCGCTTTCCTGGTCAGAGTCTGCAGTAAATCTGCCGCAGATGCGACAAATATTGGAAATAAATCCACAGGCGTTGTAGTCCTGTAGTTAAGGAGCTCTTCTCTGGTGTAAGAGTATCCAGAGCAGTGCCCAGACACAGAAGAAATGCACAAAAACAAAACAAAAGTAACGCACTGAAGCACCAGGGCATCCATACACGGCTCCATCTTGATTTTTCCTCTCTAATTACCATTTTCCTTTCCTCTCTAATTACCATTGAGCTCAAAGGTCCTATTAATAAACGGTTAACGAATGTGTATTTATGAAGACAATTTGTGAGACTGTAAAACCTTTGTTCGTACGATGGTCTTTCGTTCTACACGGTGCATTTCTTTTTTTTTTTTCTTTTTTTTTTGTGTCCCGTTTGGATCTTTAGCCATCAGAATTGTTGTCTTAAGGTCAAGAAAGATGCCAAGTGGATTTATTTTACCAAGTGGATCATCATGGCCTTGCCATATTGGTCCATTTGATTGACCTTTATTATAATTATGAATTTATTTTATTTTTAGTTGCTACAAACGGGACAGACATGACTGGGGGATAGGACAGGGAGAAAGAATGAAAGAAAGAGAGGGAGAGAAAGAAAACCAAAGGGGAGAAGAGACGGTGAGAAGGGGGGGGGGGGGGGGGGGGAAGAAAGAAAAAACAAACAAAAAGACAAACAAACAAAACACCTGGATCACCTGTATGGAGAAAAAAAACAGAAGAGAAAGCAAACAACAAAGAGCAACATAATAAAAAAAACAGCACCATCACAATAAACTAGCTAGCAGTATATATCAGTAGATACTAAGTAATAAACGATATTGTGCAGCAAGCAAGATAGACAGCGCACAATGTGCTTTGAGGCAGCAGCCAAGAAAGGTGTAGTCTGCTTCTGTGAACACCCGTGTGTACACCTGTGTGCATACCTGTGTGGATCAACATGCTTGTATTCCAAAGGTTTCTCCATGTAACGATCTGCTAGGGAGTGTGGGAAGCCATTGCCCCGTCCACCAGAGTACAGTGGGTCAAAAAAGTATTTAGTCAGCCACCGATTGTGCAAGTTCCCCCACTTAAAATGATGACAGAGGTCAGTAATTTGCACCAGAGGTACACTTCAACTGTGAGAGACAGAATGTGAAAAAAAAAATCCATGAATTCACATGGTAGGATTTGTAAAGAATTTATTCGTAAATTAGGGTGGAAAATAAGTATTTAGTCACCTCAAACATGGAAAATCTCTGGCTCTCACAGACCTGTAACGTCTTCTGTAAGTCGCTTTTCTATCCCCCACTCGTTACCTGTATGAATGGCACCTGTTTGAACTCATCATCTGTATAAAAAACACCTGTCCACAGCCTCAAACAGTCAGACTCCAAACTCCGCCATGGCCAAGACCAAAGAGCTTTCGAAGGACACCAGGAAAAGTATTGTAGACCTGCACCAGACTGGGAAGAGTGAATCTACAATAGGCAAGCAGCTTGGTGTGAAAAAATCAACTGTGGGAGCAATCATCAGAAAATGGAAGACATACAAGACCACTGATAATCTCCCACGATCTGGGGCTCCACGCAAGATCTCATCCCGTGGGGTCAAAATGATCATGAGAACGGTGAGCAAAGATCCCAGAACCACACGGGGGGACCTGGTGAATGACCTGCAGAGAGCTGGGACCAAAGTAACAAAGGTCACCATCAGTAACACACTACAACGGCAGGGAATCAAATCCCGCAGTGCCAGACGTGTTCCGCTGCTGAAGCCAGTGCATGTCCAGGCCCGTCTGAAGTTTGCCAGAGAGCACATGGATGATACAGCAGAGGATTGGGAGAATGTCATGTGGTCAGATGAAACCAAAGTAGAACTTTTTGGTATAAACTCAACTCGTCGTGTTTGGAAGACGAAGAATACTGAGTTGCATCCCAAGAACACCATACCTACTGTGAAGCATGGGGGTGGAAACATCATGCTATGGGGCTGTTTTTCTGCCAAGGGGACAGGACGACTGATCCGTGTTAAGGACAGAATGAATGGGGCCATGTATCGTGAGATTTTGAGCCAAAACCTCCTTCCATCAGTGAGAACTTTGAAGATGAAACGAGGCTGGGTCTTCCAACATGACAATGATCCAAAACACACCGCCCGGGCAACAAAGGAGTGGCTCCGTAAGAAGCATTTGAAAGTCCTGGAGTGGCCTAGCCAGTTTCCAGACCTCAACCCCATAGAAAATCTGTGGCGGGAGTTGAAAGTCCGTGTTGCTCGTGTGGCAGGATGAATGTTATCCCTCGGTCCAACCCACTTTCATCCTGGCACATTAGGGGGCGCTGGTATAAATAGTGGCCATTTGAGTGACCCTGGGTCGCTTGCCTGTGATCCTTTTTGGTCACCTGACTTCCCTTTGGTGTGGTAGAGATCATTTGCGGGTTACTCTTCTGAAGCCTCCATCGCGGCTGGTCGTAGCTATAGAAGCCTCCTCTGAGCTATTTTGCTTACGTTCTATGACACGGCTTACTTGGTACGTAATCAACTTTTGTTACGCTCTCTGCCTTCTATTGTTCTTTTATAGTAATTATTTATTATGCTTCGCAGGAAGTGTGGGCCTTAGTTTTGCGCCAAGCTACGCGAACTGAAGTGCTGCTGCTTTGCCTTGCTGTGCTTTTACCGTCTGTTCCCGTTGCGAGATTGTTTTCCCTGCTGCTGTCAGCTTTTACCGTGGACGTCGGCGTGGACAACGGCCATATGCATGCCGATTATCGGAGTCAGCTGGCGTGCATATTGATTGACTGTTAACTTGTCGTCGTGTGGACGGCAAGTTGGAGCAGTACGGCGATTCCGTTTGTAGTGATGTGCGGATCGATCCTGAAATATCGATTCCTCCGATACCAATCATTTATGTTCTAGAATCGATTCTCACATTAAAATATCGATATTTTAGTAATTTAGGGTTAATTTGTAGTTTATCATTAACAGCAACACAGTGGAAAGAAACTATAACATTCGGATTGTCTACATTCAAAGGAACTACTTTCTCTTCCGCCTTTCATAGTCATGTGCGAAATACGGCTGTATAAATGTCTCGCAGCCCCTTGGCGTGCGCACTCGCAACAATGGCTGAGCGTAATTGAAGTCATGTGCGGACGTATTTTACCTCCACACACAGCTGAGACGTGGTTTGCAATACATGTGGCAAAAAAAGTGCTCCAAGAGTGAGGTGTTGTGGCCATACTAGGGAGACATTCAAAAGGGCTGTTGGGGGGGGAATACATTTTACAGGGTTTATTTATCGGATAAAATACGTTAAATGTCACCGTTATTATTGGCCGGCCCGGAAACAGCGGGAGTGTCCAAATTCAGAGGAGGACCCGGCCTTCGCGGTCTAAAGAAAGCCGGGTAGTACGTCACGAGCTCCCTCGGTGGAGTGAAACTCAGCCGTCTGCTCCTTGCCATCTAAAATATAACCGGGAACTGACGTAAACTCTCGACCGTCTCACACTTATGTTTAACCATTTTCTGTTTGACGTTTATTCAGCTGTGTGAAAACCACAGAGGAACCCTTCCGAAGGATTAATAAAGTCAAATTTAATTTAATCAAATCTAATAACTTTAATCTCAGCCAAACCGATTTACTCACGAACAAATAAAACACTGAAAAAGCCAAACAATAACATTTTTAAGTTATCAAAGTGACTTATATATCATGTTTAACCCGAATAGGGAAAGAGAGGGGGGGGGGGGGGGGGGGAACCGAAACCAACCAAAACGAGAGCAAAAGTCCCACAAAAAGGGCGCAAAAAGCCCATGAAAGGCACTAAAGCTCCGGAGACAGTTCTCAAAACTTTCCGGGGGCCGTCCTGGAGGTCGATAGCATAACAGTTCATAGTTCAAAGGTTCAGGGGGCCGGCCACGAGGAAGGAGGCAGTGGCGAAGCAGGTATGGCTGGCCACACTCGGGCGGCTTGGCTGGCGGCCGGCGGCGACGTGGACAAGACCCGTCGGGTGGCTTGGCTGGTGGTCGACGGTAGTGTGGATGTGGACGTGACCCCTCGGGTGGTTTGGTGGGTGTACAGGCTGTTTTGACAGGCCCCGGAAACAGCCATGCTGGACGTGGCTTGGCAGGCGAGACGAGCAGAGGTGTGGTGTCGACCTCTGGCTGGGCCGTGGCAGGACCAGGCGAGGCAGGACCAGATAATGGCGCTGCAGTCGACGGCATGGAAGGATGCTGGACGGGCTTGGCTGAACCTCCAGCTGGCGCAACAGGACCAGGCGAGGCAGGGCCAGCAGGTGCGGAGACCTCTGGCTGAGGCGAGGCAGGGCCAGACGCAGCAGAGGCAGAGGCCGGACATGGCGAGGCTGAAGACTCTGATGAGGCCGGACATGGCGAGGCTGAAGACTCTGATGAGGCCGGACATGGCGAGGCTGAAGACTCTGAGGCTGGACATGGCGAGGCTGAAGACTCTGAGGCTGGACATGGCGAGGCTGAAGACTCTGAGGCTGACCAGGCGAGGCTGAAGCAGAACCAGGTGACAGTGAGGCAGCCGCAGGTGGTGGCTGGATGGGCTCCTCGGGCCCCCCAGCTGACGTGGCAGGAGGCTGTGTAAGTTGCAGCAACACACAGTCTATAGTGGGTGAGATGAGTTCGTATAAGTTCTCAGACTGAGGTGTAGCAGAACCAGGCGAGGTGTCGTCCTCAGGCTGAGGCACAGAAGCAGCAGGCGGTAGCGCAGCAGGTGGTGGTCCTGCAGGTGGCGGCACTACAGCCACAGGTGGTGAAGCAGAAGGTGGCCGGACGGGCTCCTTGGGCCCGCCAGCTAACGTGGCGTGAAACTGGATGGGCTCCTCGGGCCCCCCAGCTGACGTGACGTGAGGCCGGACGGGCTCCTCGGGCCCCCCAGCTGACGTGGCGTGAGGCCGAACGGGCTCCTCGGGCCCTCCAGCTGACGTGGCGTGAGGCCGAACGGGCTCCTCGGGCCCTCCAGCTGACGTGGCGTGAGGCTGAACGGGCTCCTCGGGCCCTCCAGCTGACGTGGCGTGAGGCTGAACGGGCTCCTCGGGCCCTCCAGCTGACGTGGCGTGAGGCTGGACGGGCTCCTCGGGCCCCCCAGCTGACGTGACTTGAGGCTGGACGGGCTCCTCGGGCCCTCCAGCTGACGTAGCGTGAAGCTGGATGGGCTCCTCGGGCCCTCCAGCAGTGGAAGAAAACTGCTCCGCTGCTCGGGATCGCTGACGGCGTGAACGCCGTTTTCTCCGGGAAGGAGGGGGAGGAGACGTGCCAGCCCGCGAATCCTCCAGCGGACCGGGCTGAACCTCCTCCGAGTCTTCATAGTGGAGAGGCCGATCCGGGCGGATGTGTACGGTGGAAACGAGGAAGTCCTGGATGAGAGGGTTTAGCGTGCCAAATAGCCAGGGAAGTCCAGAAACCATCCTCTGCAGACGGATGGCTAACTCCTCCTGGTACTCTTCAAAGGGCAGCGCAAACCATTCCTGGCATAGAAACTCCACCGCATAGATCATGTCCTCCCGGAGCTCAGCGGAGGGATTATGAGTTGCTGGGTCCATTGTCTGGTTGCGTCCTTCTGTCACAGTACGGCTGTGTGCAGGCAAGAGTAGGACCCAAACGCAAACTCACAGAGTCAAAAGTTAAACTCAAAAAACACAGCTTTATTGCTGGCGTGGAGTGGGACACGAAAAACAATACAAAATAAACTAAACTGGGAAAAACTAAAGCACAAGGAGCCACAGGGAAAAATCACACAGCTATGATGGAGGACGCAACACTGACAAAGAGAAACATGGGGCTTTAATACACTGAGGGATAACGAGGGGGAATGAGCCACAGGAGGAGAGCACAGCTGAGAGTAATTAAGCAGGACGAGGCAAGGGAAGCAAAACTAGAAACATTAACATAGAACAGACTGTGAAAGTAAAACAGGAAACACACTGACGGAACTCAAGACATGTGGACTTAACAGACTGGGGGAGACAGAACATAGGGATCTGAAACATGGAACAGAAAGGCACAGTAGATCAACATGAACATAACAACGCCACAGGGGAAGAGTAAAACTGAACACGATGAACACAGAAACACCAGACCTCTTCACAATAAAACAAGAAACATAATGAGACGTAGACATGACAACCCAAACTTCACAATGTAAGACACAGACATGAAACACATGAAAAGCAGGGGAGATTTACCATAGTTGGAAACACGAGGGGGAAATAATAAGAACTAGAAACACTTAAGCATGATAACAAATGAACTTAGGAACCTGAAGGGCTTACATAAACTAAAACATCAAAATGAACTAAAACTCAAAACACTGGGTCATAAGACCCAGGATCGTGACAGTTTTATTGCTTTTGATTTGTAGTTTGGATTTTTGTTACACCACTGGTGGGAGGCCCTTTTTCTAGCTGTAGATCACCAGTGTGGTCCTGCAGTTGGGTTATCCCCCAGTGCTACACATTAGTTTGTTGTAATATATTAAAATTTTCTTTGTTTCTTTTATTCAGATGTGGAGTGCCGACGTGGAGGAGACTAGGGTGCCTTGGTGGTGGGATCCCTTGAGTGTACACACCTGCCTTGTTTAGTTTATTAGTGTGAGTGTGTGATAGTGTGCTGCACTTGTGTTTTGGTGTGTTTTCTTTCTTTAGTTTGTGTGTGGCATCCCTGCCCCTCCACTGGTAAGCCTTAGCTCTGGATACCTTTTTAAGCATATTTATACTTGGATATTTATGATTGTGCTTTTATATGGTGTTTTAAATAATTATTAATAAATTGTCAATTTGTTTATCATTGAACCTCGTCTCTGGACTGAGTATAGCGAACCTAAGTGCCTTTCTGGTGATTTAGTGTTACTTTCAGTATTCTCTGGGTGAAATTCCCAGGGTGGCGTTGTCTTTTTAAAACTGCAAAGAGTATTTACTTTATTTCTACCTCGTCCTGCCACACTCGGCGACAGCCCCAAAACATCACTGCTCTCGAGAAGATCTGCATGGAGGAATGGGCCAAAATACCAGCTACTGTGTGTGCAAACCTGGTAAAGACCTATAGTAAACGTTTGACCTCTGTTATTGCCAACAAAGGTTATGTTACAAAGTATTGAGTTGTATTTTTGTTATTGACCAAATACTTATTTTCCACCCTGATTTACGAATAAATTCTTTACAAATCCTACCATGTGAATTCATGGATTTTTTTTTTTTTCACATTCTGTCTCTCACAGTTCAAGTGTACCTCTGGTGCAAATTACTGACCTCCATATCTTAAAAGTTTATTTTGTGACCCAGAAAGAGTAATATTTTAAAGTCCACCACTCTGTGTTCCTCCGCCACTGCCTCATTTGAGTTTTGGACGAAATGGATTCTGGGATATTGCATTTCGTCATTTTGAGCTGATTGGAGACCAAAACAGCCAATCAGATTTTTTTGCATCCAAGTCTGTGATTGGCTGGTTTTCTGGCACAAATATAACGATGTACAGAAAGAGTTGAGCACGCATGGGCAGAAATGTTGAGAGCGCAAGCAACACATTGCAAGCGAGCACAAGTGCAAAAACTGAGTGAGAGGGGCTGCTATTGTGTGTGTGTGTATGTGTGTGTGTGTGGACGCCACAATAACGCCATAATAAACAGCCTGTTAAAAAGCAAATATGAAAATATATGTTTGATAACAAATTCCCAGCGTAACATAGGAGTGAGTGACCACTACTATCAACACTTCATAAAACCTTTTTAACTACAAAGTAAATGTTCATCATAGTACTACATCTTATTTATTTTACCTTTTTTATTAATATGAACACTGGCATTGTTTCAGTAAAAATGACAGGGAAGAACATAGCACAAATAATTCCCTGTAGTACGATTTAAACATCTTCCCAGATTAGCAGATTGTGATAATTTAACATCTCAATTTCATTTTTCTATTCTCATCACATGTTTACAACCTTAAGAAAATTATTGCGGTTTACATACCTGTTTCCTGTTTACATTGTTGTTATAATCCAGGGCAGCAAGCATGGAGGCGTGGATCATCACATCGTATCCAAAATGTGTTCTCTTAGGGAGGTAGTTGATACCTGTAACAAATCTGAAATCAAGAATATCATTTATATCTGAACAATATAAGATTAGAGACTATATAAGTGAAATAAAGTAATGAAATAAAGTAAATCTTTGTTATATGATCCAGGTCTTTCAAAAGCCGCTTGTCTGTCACAATCTTCACAAGTGCAATGTGGGCTTCAGATCCTGGCTTTAACCAAAGTTTGCATCTCTGGACTGTGTCATCAAGGGGGTTATGGGCACATTGGTGATAATGTCTGTTCCCTTGCCATTCATGTCGGTTGGTTACATGGTCTATTACTGATATCCTTTTCTCCTTCAAAAGCAAAACATCCTCCTCACAAGTTTGTGTGCTCTAACACAGATGATTGATGATGGATGGAATCCAAGCTCCCAGACCTTCACAAACCTCTCTCTTAGATTCAGCTGCAGATTTTTGGACACTCCTTTAGCCAAATTCCAGGGATCAAATTGGTGAAGCTTTTTGAGATTGCTGACCCTCGTTTCTTTTAAAATTTTAGGATGTCTGTCAGTGGAAATGGTTGACACCTTCACTTTATTTTCCTCTATGGTTTTGAGAGGCTTTCACTCGCTTTTTGCAGACCCGTCGTCTCCTTATGTGAAAAATTCTTGTGACTGCATTTGGTTTTAGTGTTTGCTTATAACCAGATGCATCTGTGAGCTCTTTTACCAACTGTGGTCGACTAAATGCCTCGAACGTATCAGGGTTAAAATGGCGAGAGCACAGCTGTGTGTCTTTTGGGAGTTGTACTCAACCGCAAGCATCTTCCTATTGCTTTCTTCTTTTTTTTCTCATTAGGAAAGCTGTGCAGACTTACATCTGTTCCTTTGTTGCCCTTCGACTGAAAATTACAACCAAAAGCTGCACAATGTGGCATGATAGTTCCTCTCCTGCAACCGCAAGTTAGCTGAATGAAAGCGCCTATACTGCCAACAACCAATATATGTCATCCTCCCAGAATGCATTGAGTGCACAAAAACATGGCTGCTCCCACGGCCCCCAAATAGTTATATAATAAAACAACAAAGATTTAATGAATAACGGAAATATTGTAGTTATTCTCAAGTATGTTTTCATGTAGTGGAGATAATTTATAACATATTTTAGGCAACTTGTAGTATTAGTCGGGGTTCCTTTTAATGCTTCAGCGCACCATGACATTTTGAAGAATTTCATGGACTGCTCACTTACAGTTTTTAACCAGAAGCAACATCAGTTAAGTTGATGGCAACACTAAGATATTGTGATTAACAATAACATTCTGTGTGTGTGTGTGTGTGTGTGTGTGTGTGTGTGTGTGTGTGTGTGTGTGTGTGTGTGTGTGTGTGTGTGTGTGTGTGTGTGTGTGTGTGGTGGGGGGTTGGGGATAATAAGATTTAGATGTTAGCATTGTATCGTCATCATATTTGAGTATGTTTGTTCAAGGTTCATTGAGATTGACCACCTGTTAAGGAGCAGATACAGGCATGCACACATGCATGCACTAAAATAAAAAATATATTTCTTGTAAGATTTTTCTTCTGTATTTCCTCAGCACGTGCAGTGGTCTCGATACTGTGTGCATGGATGTTCACAGAGGTAGAAATACAGATACTTTGTTACTGTACTTCAGTACAAATTTCAGTTCATGTATGTACTTTACTTGAGTATTTTTTCTGACTACTTTTTTACTTTTACCCCCTAAATTTTTAAACAAATATCTGTAATTTCTACTTCTTACCTTATCAAAACAGACTTTTGCTTTAACACACTTGAGGGGAGTTATTTTTTCTTCACGTTAGATCAAACTCATTTTAACCTAAACACAAACACGTAAAAAGGAAATCCTGTTCCTGTAACTAGAGCAGGCCTCAAGTGCCAGTTTCCTGCAGGTTTTAGATACCACCCTGGGTTAACACACTTAATTCAAATGATGAGTTCAATACCAGGCTTCTGAAGAAGTCCAAAACAACTCTCAAGCCAAAGTGAGGGAGACAACAACTATTTATTTTTACCTTCAATGATATGTGTTCTATTGCTGGTCTTTGCCATGGCACCAACTTTGCCATTTATTTTCAATATTTAATATGAAATAATCTCAAAATGCAACAGCAAAAAAATGATGTTGATTTATAAATAAATATATAAATAAATATATTAATAGTAAATTAATTAATATTACTCTATTCTAATTCCTAAGAAATGAGTCAGCTTTGACATGTGGTGTTTTTTTGTGTGTGTTTTAGATAGCACAGTAGACAGGAGCGTGGGGGAGAGTGTGAGAGGAATTGACACACTGGAAATGTCATTTCCATTTTTTTTCTATCTCTTAAGCTCAGGATATCATGTGTTCCTCTCAGACATTGCCTGAGCTGGCATCAGGATTTAAAGGTCAAATTTGGTCTGAAACTCCTCATTAGAATGTGATGAATGTATCTTTGAAAAAGTTGAAGGAAGTGCTAAAAAGGAAACGACTCACTAAGTAACTTCTGTTTTCAGATGATAGACACAGACACAGTGAAGAGTCAGACGCTGTTCTTCTGAAGTTTAACAACTTTTCTGCATCAGGATCAAAGTCAGAATGAAAATCTTTCATTTTCTCTTCTTCTGCTTCTTGTCAGGTGAGAACTGATGATCTGATTTTGTCTTTAATGCTGCTTTTTAATTTTAAAAAAATTTCATCTGTTTTCATCTGACAGATGCAGCTGTGCTCGTCAAGGCAAAACACAATATTTGGTCTGCAGCTGAAGGAGTAAATGGCACACTTAACTGCAACTTAACTTTGTCCGGAAGCACAAAGTTCTGCTGTAAAGAAAAATGTGAGCGAGCAGAAGATATCCTCATCAAAACAGATGGAAGGACAGCTCAGAGTGGGAGATACAGCATTAAATATAGAGATGGAGCTTCAGGAAGAGGAATTGTGTTTTTGACCTTCACACACATGATCACGTCTGACTCAGGAATGTACAGGTGTGGTTTGGGAAGATCTGCTCCAGACGCATACTGTGACTTTGAGGTCAGAGTTTCAAATGGTGAGTTTTTACTAAAGGTGACTTAAATGAAAAAGTTCAAGTTCACGTTCAATTTTTTATTCATCACATACACAGTCATACAAGTACAACATGCAGTGAAATGCTTGTGTCCAAGAGAGGGAGGGGGACAAGCTGCAGATGTGGCTGTGCCAAAAAGAAAACAGTGAAAGTACTCACATCAGGGACAAGAGGAGAGAAAAAGAGCTCTACTCAAACTGGGTTTGAGTAGAGCTCTGGGTGGCTGTAGCTCAGGTGGTAGAGCAGGTAATCTACTGATCGGAAGGTTGGTGGTTCGATTCCCGGCTTCCCCTAGTCTGCATGCCAAATATCCTTGGGCAAGATACTAACCCGAAATTGCTCTCCGATGCATTCATCGGAGTATGAATGTGTGTGAATGTCAGTTGTGCTTGTGCGAATGGGTGAATGCACAAGTTGTGTAAAGCGCTTTGAGTGCTCAGAAGAGTGGAAAAGCGCTATATAAGAACCAGTCCATTTACCAAACTGGGCCCCTAACTTGGATACCAGTTTGAGGACAGTAAAAAAACCCCATCTCAGCACAGAAAAGCACATGAATATTCACATCTACACCATGTAAAACGATGTGACATGCAACGGGGGGAGGGTATGAGGTAAGGAATGATCTCGTGTAGACAGCGGGCATCTTGTCCTGCAGCCGTGCTGGACAGACCTGCCATCTGCATCGCGTGGGTAGCAAGCATTGTAGGCGTTTATATATATATATATATATATATATATATATATATATATATATAAATGTATATATATAAATAAATTCATTGGGCATCTTTCTTTGCCTTTAGACAATACTTCTGATGGCAAAAGAATGAAACGGGACAGGCGAAAAAAAATTAAAATAAAATAAAAAGAAGTTAGTCCCTTTTTTTGTTTTATGTGTGGATACCAGGCTCATCTTGTAGCTCTGAGTTCTGATAAACGCTTCAGAAAATAAGACAAATGAAAAAACATTCACACTCTCCCCTGTGTACTTCTAAGACCTCTAACTCTGCCCTTTAAGTTCATAGTAATGCATGTTCTTCTATTTCACAGATCTGGATAAAAACAATGGCTTTTATCACACAGAAATGAAGGGAGAAAACATCACATTAGTATGTTCCATTAATGCGTATGGACAGAGGACGTTCTTTTGTAAGAATGAGTGTAAGAATGAAGGGGACATCCTCATTGACACAACAAATAACAAATCTGTGAGTGGCAGATACAGCATTGAACACAGACCAGGATCCATGTATCCACTGTATGCGACCATCACACAGCTGACCAAGTCAGACACAGGATTGTACAGGTGTGGTTATGGAAACCCTCTGTCTCCTGATTCATACGAGAGTGAATATGTTCTTGTCAGTGATGGTAAGTTTCTGTTCAAAATAGTACAAACTTTTTGCATATTCCATGTGCCTTAAAATACTACTAATGATAAAAGTAGATCACTGCTTGGAAAGTAAAGTAAACACAATCAGAACAACAATAAATAAAATCATGAAACTTTTGGTGATTTTGAGGTGAGATTCTTGCTACTGCCTGAGATCATCTGATACACTGAGTGAAAGATCTATACCTTCCTAACATCAGAGGGTTTGACAAAGAAACAAACAAATGTCCATTTTTTTGTTGCTGTTCCCAGTTTAATGTTTAACAGCATTACCTTATCCATCAGCTGATTTAACAAAACTGCAACTGAACCTGACTATGTGGTCTATCTATTTCACTATGCACAAAATGCTGCATGTAGTGCTTCCTAAATGTTTGTATTAACCTGTATGATAACATGATTTAAATTAGGCTGCATTTGCCTTCATCATTGTTGATTCAATAACCATATGCTTTGTGTTTGTTGTTCACGGCTTCAAACCCACCTACTTCCACACTACAAACAACAGCAACAACACAGAGTGAAAGTGTCACTGCAGGAGTCTCTACACATTGCCCTGACTCCTCCTGGCTTCTGGTTGTGCGTGCGTCCTTGGATGGTGTTTTGCTGATGGCTGTTTTCCTCACGCTCTTCTACATTAGTAAGACAAGGAGGAACTTTGGACTGAACACCAGAGAAAATGACACAAACATGGAGGTGAGTTTGTGTCACTTGTTTTCTGTCTGTTGTTGCAGGTTTCAGTGAGCGTTGTTGATTCATGCTGTCAGAGGGGACTTTCTCAGTGAAATGTACTGAAAAGAGGTGATGTTACCTGTTATTAAAGTTTCTTAAATTAAAGTTTCTTTAATAACACCATCTTCACCAGGCTCTTCAACAACAAGCACCACCATATATTTTTGAACTTTTACAGCCCTATGCCCCTAGTAGGTCTCTGAGGTCGAGTAGTCAGGGCCTACTTGTCTTTCAGTATACGAGATTGAAAACTAGGGGTGATAGAGCTTTTGCTACTGTGGCCGCCAGACTGTGGAATTCCCTTCCTCGGGACTTACGATCCGCTGATTCATTGATTACTTTTAAAGAACAGCTAAAAACACATCTTTTTAAAATTGCTTTTTGTTAACTTTGTTTGTATTTTGTCTTTTAATCTGTTATATTTTGTAAAGCGCTTTGGGTGCCTAGAAAAAGCGCTATATAAATCCAATCCATTATAAAGCACTTTGTGATCTCTATCTAGAAATGTGCTATATAAATAAAAATTGACTTACTTTCTTACCAGCAGAGGGAAGTGAAAACAAAGCGAACAATTGTTATACCAGACAGAAACCTGTTACATAATTATTTAGGTAGAAAACCATACAACATATTTTACTGTCCCTTCTGAGGTTATTCCACAACATCAACATTTCAGGGTGTCATATCTAAAAGTGTGAAAGCACCTTTAGGCCTGTTTCCTTACACTGCAGTACATGTATGCTGCTCTGAAACTTCTTATAATTTTTATATTGTAACATCTGTTTTTGTTTGTTTATTACTCTGGGGGAAAAAACTCTGTGTTTCTTAGTTTTAAACTTCAAAGTGCATAAAACTGTGATGTTACATGAGGTTATTTAAAATCTGTTGTGCATCTCAGGTTTATTGTTGGTGTTTTATTTTCAGTTATCTGTTGGGTATGAGAACTTTGATCCAACCTCCAAACACAAAGAGTCTAAAAGAAGCAGGACCAAACCCACTCTTCATTGTTAAAGACCAAAATCTAAAAAGTAAAAATTAATTTTGGCCATCTACTCTCTGCGGTTATCTCCTCTTCCACACCTGTTTTTTGTTGATATTTTTGGACATATTTCTGAGATTTCACTAAAAGCTCTGGATACGAGGATCACCTCCTATATCATTTGCTTCACTATGCTTTAATGTGTTCCTGTTATATAAATGCTTATATGTATTGGCATAGTTATTTGCAGAGGTGGGAAGTAACAAAGTACATATACTTCATTATTGTACTTAAGTACAATTTTCAGGTATCTGTATTTTACTTAAGTAGTTTCTTTTCTTTTTACTTTTACTCCTTACATTTTTAAACAAATATCTGTACTTTCTACTTCTTACATTTTCAAAATAGACTAGTTACTTTAGGCTTAATGCATTTGAGGGGAGTTATTATTTAATTAATGAGCGCCTTTAAACATCCAACTTAAATAAGAGGGTCTCACGAGTTCAACTGGGACTTAAACCAGCAACCTTTGTGTTATTGCTCCGAGTTGTGCACTAACCCTCTAAAGTTAACTATTAAATATTTTAATCAATTGACATCTTCAGTTTTTACACAGCCTGCTGTATTCGGCTCATATGGACCAGCAACCAAAAAAAAAATCTAACCTGAATTGAATTTAAAATTAATACGTTAATAATTCTGTTTTGCAGTGTTAGTCAGTCAGTGACTGGCTGCTCCCGGATGGGATTAGAACGACGTCACCTTATCCCATAGTCCAGCCATTGATGCCATTCACATTCGTATATACGCAGCTAATCAACATCGTTGACAGCCTATGACAGCGTCCTTATGTGCCGACACCGGTGTTTTAGCTAGCAAAGCGGCGTGGCTGATGTGGAGCCACGTTAATGACAACGTGTACAACCACTGGAGATGTGAGCAGGACAGACAGGACAATTGAGGGAAAAAGTGTGGACTTTATGCCAGTTTTTAAATTGTTTAAATTGTGTTGATAGGCGTAAAACCAGAGTTATGATAAAAATATCTGCAGTGTTTGGTTTTCTTCCTGAATACTATTATTCTGAATATGTTGTTTATATTTACTGCGGGAAGAAACGGGAAAAACAGCGTTTTATAAGGAAAACGCTCGAAAGCCTGTGAGCAAAAACAAAACCAAAAAACTCACCCTTTCCTATTGGTGGAAAAAAGTACCATGTCAAAACGGTGGGAAGTTTTAGGAGTGACGGCGGTGTTTTGAGATGTGAGCGATTTGAGACGTTTAGCGCAAATCTCGTGTAGTCAGTGTGTAGTGTAGTTTTGTTGTGTGTGTCAGAACAATGAGGCGACTGCTGAATGTTACAGGAGTGATACATCTCCTGCAGGTATCAGGCTGTTGTTCTCCTTTATGGTGGACAGAAATTATTTTTTGGAGTGGCACAAATAATTTGTGTGGCATCAAATTTGATGCAGAACAGCTGAATGTTCTGTAAACAGTTTGAAATGTTTATTTAAAAAAACACCTTGGCTGCATTAAAAAAATAAATAGCTGCAAAAAACTTTGTTGTTTGCCAAACTGGGATACTTTTTTGAAGAAGTAACTATATAATTAATTGCTCAACATTGGTCATTATATGCTGTATTTTGCAGACAGGACTCTCTTCCAGACCACAGACTCATACTAATAATACAAGTCAGAGCTTTATAAAAAATTTTAAAAAAAAGAAAGAAAACAAAGAAAGTTGTGTTTTCAAAATTGGAGTTCAAGTTATTTTTACTTCCATTAGGGATAACATACATACTGTTGGGGTTTTCTCTGTATCTATTATTGTAGGATCTACTGTACAATATAAAGCACCTTGAGGCGACTGTTGTTGTGATTTGGCGCTATATAAATAAAATTGAATTGAACTGAATTGAATCTAAATCCCACAGAAAATTTGTGGACAGCATTGAAAAGGCAAATGCAAGCAAGAAGGCCTACAAACCTGACCCACTTACATCACTTCTGTCAAGAGGAGTGGGCCAAGATTCCAGCAAACTATTGTAGAAAGCTTGTTGAAGGATACCTGAAATTTTTGGCCCAAGTGAAACCGTTTCAGGGCAATTCTATCAAATACTAAGGAAGTGTATGTATACTTTTTTTTGATGAAAGTATTACAAAAAACAAAAACAATTTTCCCTCTCTTTATTCTGACATTTCACAAATACAAAAATTATATTCTCGGATTTGATGTTTGATAGTAAAGATTAAAATGTGTTTGCGTTTTTAGTGTATGTAAATAAGTGGTTTCAATTGTATGTGATGAGAGGAGAAACTGACAGAATGAAAGTCGGAACGAGTCATTGTGCTTGTCGCCTTTTCTCCTTATATACCGTATAGACAATTTATAATGTAATGTTTCATACCTGCAGCATAACACACCTGTATCCTATAAATAAACTTGTTGTATAAATGTTTACTAAGACATTTAAAAAAACATCTTGCCGTCTGTTTATTTATTTGTTTCCTTTAATTCTCTGTACACAACGTTGAGTTTATCCAGATATAAACAGTTTTATTTCAGTTGTTTTTACATAAACAGTGCAACACAGTAACGGACAAATGGTCCTTTTTTATTTATTTAAAAGAAACAGCTGTTTTTAAATTCGGCTGTAGAATATTTAAACTGACAAAGGTTTAAAATTAATTACACGCATAAATACAAGTGAGAATTAAACACACCTTATACGCTGACAACAAACACTCTTTGGTTTTAGTTTAATATGCAAGTTGACAAGAAAAAAATCCCACTGTTTTTATCTTGTTTTTTTTTCCCCCTTCACCTTCCCTTTTCTGTTACAATTCAAGATTATGTTTTTCACACAGAATAAAAACCAAATCTGAGGTTTTAAAACGGTTTCTGAATAGTTGAGAAAACACAGACTGGAGTTCATCCATAATTCAGACTGTTTTTACTTAATATGAAGTGAAGAGAGATGTATCCAAAGCTTCAGGTTACAACCTCCATAAACTGCACTTGTGTCAGTAGTATTACAAGCTAGTTAACTGTAGTGAAATTATACTTAAATATATTATCATATTATCGTATTAGTAGAAACTGATAAAACATAAAATAGCTATCATAGCCAATGACAAATAAATAAAACATTTTTTTTTTTCAGTAGAATCAGTGTCATCCACCAACTTTGGACTGGAAACCAAACTAATATAAGTACAATGTATAATACAGAATACCTGATATGTGGACACACTGTACAGTTTATACCTGATCATACCTGATACTTATTTAACTTTCACAATATTTAAGTGAGAAGAAGTGTGAATCACAAATGTGACAATATTTCTTTGCACAGTAAGTTCATTATTCTGAGTCAGCAGAGAGGTGGATACTGGAGGCTTGGGCCCACTCTCGTGCAGGCTGTCAACTGTGGCAAGGATCCCACAGGCAAGGGTCGGTGCATTGGTGGTTCTTGATGTCCGGGGCTGAGCGCTCAGGTATGTACCAGCTCACTCCCGGTGGCTACTTGGCGGGGCCTGGCGCCTGTTGCTCGGTCAGGCCTCCTCCGGGGTGCGGGGGGCCCTCGGGCCTCCGGCCTCTGGGCCTGCGGCTCGGTTCACTCTGGCACAGCTGGCTGCCAGCAGAGCTGGCGGGCATGCCGGTGCAGCCCCCTCTAGCTTCTGCTCGGTGGCTACTGGGTGACGCCTCATCTGGGGATCCTCAGCCCTTCCCATGAGGGTGGCACGGATGCCCCTCCGCTGGTCCTCCTTGGGCTCTCGCACTCTGGGGCCTCTGGATGTCTGGGGCCTGGATCTCCTCCATGCCTGCTTCATGCCCTGGGGGACGGGGCTATGGCTCGCTACATCCTCTTGCAGACCATTACATGTGGAAACCATTTGAATACAAGCGCGCTGATCCACACAGGTATGCACACGGATGTTCACTGCTCGTAGACTTAAATTACACCTTTCTTGGCTGCTACTTCAAAGCACATTGTGCGCTGTCTGTCCTGCGTGCTGCACAACAACATTGAATATTTAGTATTTACTGCTGTTTACACTTAGCTAGATTAATGCGATGGTGTTACATCCCCCAGGAGGATGTCTCTTCTCCCTATTAACCCTTTGTTTTGTCCAGGCTCCACCTCCTCTGTCCTGATTGGATGCTGTGCAGAGTCCGGCTGATTGGTAATCAGCAGAGCACTATTTAAGGCCTGTGGAGCTGTGCTTCTGGGCCCTCCGGCCATTTTGGTTGCCATACTTGTGCAGGCTTGCATGCCTTTGTATTTTGTGTGAGCATTATTGTTTCATGTTCAGACTGCTTGTAGGGGAGAGCTGCCTTTTGTTTTGACACCCTGTTTTCTCCTGTTTATGTGTTGTTAGGTAGGTTATGGTTATAGGTTGTATATTTTGTTTCTTTGGAGTTAGGTAAGTTTCTTTTATTTCTACGTCAGGGATGTTTTGTTTGTTATGTTGGCCTTGGCTCTCCCTGACGTTACACCTCGGTCTGAACCCCATCACCAGTATTAAATAAACCTTTTAAATTTACCATCTTGGCTCCTCCTTCTCTATCCACATTTATGTTCGTCCCTTCAACCCCCTAGACTAGCCAGGGGGACGTAACAGATGGTGATGTGTTTAGTATGTTGCTTTGTTTTTTTTTGCTTGTTTTCTATTCTTTCTCTCTCAACAGGTGATCCAGGAGATTTTTTTTCTCCCCCCCTTTCTCACTGTCCCTCTCCCCTTCTGTTTTTCTTTTCCTTCCTCTTTCTCTCTCCCTTTCCTATCCCTCACTCATGTCTGTCCCGTCTGTAACATCTGAAAATAAAATATAATAAATAATAAAAACAAAGGTCGATCAAATGGACCAATACGGCAATGCCACGATGATCCATTTGGCAAAATAAATCCATTGGGTATCCTTGTTGTACTACTACTACTAGTATTTTCACCATTTACAACAGCACCATTAAGTGTAAAATGAAGAGTGTGTGAAACTGTGTGATGTATCCCAGACCGCCAAGTCTCCCAGCCTCCTGCCCTGAAACAATCAACCTTACAAAACTCATATACAATATTTTTCGGTCTATATGGTACACTTAAAAACCTTGAATTTTCTCAAAAATCAACAGTGCACCTTATGTCTGAATTCTGGTTGTGCTTAATGACCTCGAACCAATTTTATGTGGTACACGTCGCTCAAAAATCCGTCAAAAATGTTTTAGTACGACTTTTGTAAGCTTTGAAGCAGCATTGCTTGATGGACTACCCTTACAGTTACCGTAGTCAGGAGCCTCGCAGAGTAATACGTACTGTGCTTCAACATAATACAACCAGATTGTATGTATGGTTGTATGTAAGGACCCCAAAATGGCACCTGTTAAGAGACATGTTTAAGAAGTTGATTTCAAACTGAAGGCTGTCAGTCACGCAGGAGAACATGGGAATAGAGCAGCGGCGAAATCTGTCTGTCTGTGTTATTATGCTCAGTGTCTTTTACGCTACGTTCACACTGCAGATCTTAATGCTCAATTCTGATTTTTTGATCAAATCTGATTTTTTTGTCTGCTTGTTCACACTATAAATAAAATGTAGTGTGACGCGCTGTTTAGACCCGGAGCAAACAGTATTGTTTGACTGATGGTCGTTAATATACAGACTTGTGTCGGACTTTACGTTTCCCAATTTTGCTTTAAGTTATTTTGTTATTTACATATGGCCTAATAATGATCCTTGTTGCTGTTTTAGAGGAGCGGTGCTTCAAAGGATAGTTGCAGATTTCTGTCAGAATCTGCAGATTATACAGTACAAATAAAATGTTCACTTTTCTCCAACGTTGTCTTCCCAACAGTTTCACTGGATGTCCAGGAAGCGTTCACAATGTCTTCTCCGGCGCTGATAATTGGCGTCTGTCTTGTGTCAGTGACGTAAAAGATGGATTTAATGCTACTTGACCGTACAAACAGCAGTCGCTTTCTAAAACATCAGATACGTATCGGATTCAGCACCACATACGAAAGTGACCCAGATTGGATTTGAAAATATTGGATTTGTGCCGTTCACACTGTCATACCATGATCGGATATGGGTCACATAGGGTCAAAAAAGTCAGATTTGATGCGCTTTTGCGTACAGTGTGAACATAGCCTATGTATACATTTTGACAGCACAATTGTGAGCTTTTTGTTATAAACAAAAACAATTTTGTTCTAACTTATTTATGGAGCATTATTATTTTATAAATGCTGCTGTATGTTAATAAAAATGCCTGTGTGACATCTTGGACACAGCTTTGACTAAGAACTCTCTTTTTGTTTTTACTTTATGGCTTAAAAAATATTGAGATATTTATCGTACATCGCATTCCATTAAAAGAATATCGAGATATGAATTTTTGGGTCCAGCCCTAGTACATGATGGTATGATGCAACAACAGAGTGAGGAAAACACAGGGCTTAAATACACACGGGAGTAAAGAAGGAATCAGACACAGGAGGAGAGGACAGCTGGGTGAAATTTTTTCTTCAAGGCTAGAGCAACAATTTAACGGTTGGTCACTGTTAGTCCATTTTTTAGTACATTCTGATAACAGCAAGTTCACTGGATATACAGACTTCCCAAGCTGTCGAAATGGCCTGTATGTCACATTAATCAAGAGTATATAAGCCAAAAAAGAGAAACACTGTTTTTATTTGTTGTTGCCTTTAATTACATTACATTGTTTAAAGGATTTGATTCCACACAGAGGTCTTTGAATTTAAATTTGCATTGTTGTTAATGGTAACTACAGAAATGACATTTGCATTCAAAGGAAAGTTATTGTTATTATCAGTGGACTGTTCATAAAAAAGTTTTCAGTTTCAGTTTTATTTGTCATATGCAAGTTAGCACAGGGTCAACATCGCAACGAAATGTATTTGACGATCAGAAGACAATCACTCAGCCAAATGGTACAGTAGAAATAAAATAAAATAAAATAATAAAAAATTAATAGAAAAATAGTAAAAGCAAACTATTAATAAGATGTAGTAAAAGAAAAAGAGATTTTCAGTTAACTGACTATATATATATATGTATATATAAATGTATGTACACACTAGTGATTAAATAAAGAAAATCTTAAATAGGAATGAGGGGGCAGATGGGATATTACACATTTCTCACTCACTATGTATTAACAGACCTCTCTGCAGTGAATCATATCTGTTATTAACCTCTGTCTCTCTTCCACAGCATGTCTTTATCCTGTCTTCCTTCTCTCACCCCAACCGGTCGCAGCAGATGGCCCCGCCCCTCCCTGAGCCTGGTTCTGCCGGAGGTTTCTTCCTGTTAAAAGGGAGTTTTTCCTTCCCACTGTTGCCAAAGTGCTTGCTCATAGGGGGTCATATGATTGTTGGGTTTTTCTCTGTATCTATGAAGCGCCTTGAGGCGGCTTTTGTTGTGATTTGGCGCTATATAAATAAAATTGAATTGAATGAGCAGCAGTACAAACTTAACAGTACAAAAGTTTTTGTTTTTTGTGGCAGTTGTTACAGTATTGCACTTTTTTTAAATATAAATATCAATAAAGTGGAGTGACCAGTGCAGATTATACAGAGTACTTGTGAAGCTGCAGGGTAGCTTCTGAGTGCTGTGTTGTGTGTGTTTAAGTGTTGTGGTTGAGGTGTCGTATGGCTTGGTGGTAAAAACTGTTTTTAAGTCTTGTAGTCTGAGCAGACAGACTCCTGTAACGTCTGCCAGATGGTAACAAGGAGAACAGCTGATGTGCTGGGTGGCTGTGGTCCTTGATGATGCTGTGTGCTTTACGGAGGCATCGCTGGAGATAAATGTCCTGAATGGCAGGAAGCCTCATGCCAGTGATGTGCTCTGCTGCCTTCACCACCCTCTGTAGTGATTTACGGCTGCTGGTAGAGCAGCTTCCGTACCAAACTGTGATGCAGCTCGTCAGCAAGCTCTCGATTGCACACCTGTAGAAATTTGAGGTGATGTTGGCATTCATGCGTGTAAACAAAGGATCCCAGGCAGCAGAGCGTCCACGGAGTCGAAACCTGTTGGGTCTGTGTCTCCACAAGCCCCGCTAGTTCTAGAGACTTATTCATCATAAAGAAAACAAGACAGTCAGTGATCGATCGATTTTCCTTGCAAGGGAGGCCTCGTCTGTGTCCACCACGAAAATGACCCAAAATCTGGCCCCCTCCTGCTGCCTTTTATTGAGAAACAGTTCACACAAAACACATCACAGCAAAGCAACGCCCGCATGGTTCTAAGACCAGGCATTGTATGCATATGTGTGAACTTCTGTAAGAATGTGTGTGTGTGTGTGAGCTTACATCAAAAAGACCCTCACAAGGATGTGTCTATAATAAAAAACTACAGCCCCCCCACCCAGAACCTCGAGAATCTGGGGAGGGGGACAGTGGAATTCCTTTTGTAGAGATGGCAAGCATAAAAATGACAACATTTAACAATTCACTCTAACAAAACCCGCTGTAAAGTCCGAACTGGCTGACGAACGTAGCTCCAAAAGCGTTTGTCTGTCATACCAAGTGTATGATCGTGCTGTGCGCACAGAAATAGAAAGCAGTACAAAATAAATAATAACATTTGTGCTGAGATGACTGGGAGCTGTCGTTGGTGCAGCCATCTTACAGTGCAACCGGACGTAAAAAAAAAGAAAAAAAAAGAACATGTCATCAGCTGACATCTGGTTGAATTCATTTGTGTAAATCCACAAAGAGCAGCAGGTCAGCTGATCACAGCCTGTACATTCAGAAAATCTACTGAAGCTCTCAATAGAAATTATGTGAGTCATGATTCTTTTCCAGACACTGAGCCATTACAACTGATCTTAGGGTTCCTCCACCTGCTGAATCCACTTCAACCCCTGACTCCTCATTTTCCTGTTTAGAGACAAAGTCGCCCTCGACAATGTAGGCAACAGAAAATAGAGCCACTTTTTATTTTCCTTCTTTTTCTCTGCTCATGAGGCAGAGCTCAGCTACGTTTTACTTTCTTACTCTGAGTACATTTCAGAGCCTGTACTTTTTCACTTTTACTTAAGTAAAGACATTGAATCAGTACTTTAACTTTTACTGGAGCATTTTTTAACACAGGTATCTGTACTTCTACTTGAGTACAACATGTGTGTACTTTTGCCACCTCTGCGTATCAGCCACATTAAAGTCTCCCTCTTCTGTGGTGCCGCCTTTACAATGTGTTAAAGTCTTCTTCATCATGATCTTGTTTCACCTCTGAGGGGAAATTTTGATGCTGGTCCTCTTTGTCTGTTCACTGCCTGCTGGAAACTTACCTGCTCGCTGCTGCTGCTCTTCCTCTCAGCTTCCTGGAGTAAGTCTGAAAACTCACCCGCCTGCCCTCCTGTCTGCACCTCTGCTCTGAAAAAGGAAAGGAAAGGTTAGACATGTTGTTCTTCTCCTCACTCCACCACACACCTGGACAAACTCCCTCTCTGCAGCACTTGGCCTTGACAGCACAAGGTCCTGGACCACGTTTACATGTCTTCATAAGTTAACAGATGTGAAGTATTTTCACATACGGCCCTTAAAGCTTTTGTTAAAATGCTCCACAACACTTGGTTCAATCTGGCTTTATGCAGAGAAATGTGTGATGTTGAACTGAACCATCAGCTGATGCAAATGTTTATTATTAAACTCCTCGCCTTCATCTGTTGGAAGTTTAACAGGTACACGTCCCTCACTCATCCTCAAAAGCAGATGCAACAGATGCTCCTGCCTTGGTTTGAAGACACCTGCATGCATACTTAGAAAATCCATCTGTACATGTCAGTAAGTGTCTCACATTATCATTATCTGCACAATATTCACCCATATCAGCCAAATCAGCCTCAAACTGTTTGTCGATTCCACCAATCAAAACTCTGTTTCTGGGAAAAAGTCTTCTTGCTGGTTTATGAAGTGTGTAAGTATCCTCCCTCTTTAAACAATGACAATGTTTCACCTCCAGTAGTGACAACATTACACCTGCTTATTCCCCTGCAGCTTTGAGAGGGTTATTCAAACTGCCCAAACCTACCAAGTGAGCAGGGTCATGATATCATTTATGTCATGTGTTTTCCACGATCGCTATGAGACACAAGTGGTCAGACTGTGAGTGTTAACACATCTTATTTCATCCCCATCACACAAAAACACTCAGCAGTGCGCGCCTGTTTTATGCTTCCCACATCAACAGTTTCTCCTCTTGTGCAACAGACTTGCTGTGATCCAGGGAATTGTGCACCACATCATCATTTGCGTTACGCAGAACAAAGTGCACTTTATTCAGACTGTGTACTGTTGAGTGAAGCCTGACCAGCATGTGGCTGTGGCTTTATGTCAACATGTTTTTTCTCTGTGTTGTTTTTTCTCTGAAATATGCAAAACAAACTCTTTTAGGATGTGTGTTAATGTAAGCTATACGATGTCCTGTTCAAACGGAGCCTCGGCCGCTCATTATAGCAACCAGCTGTCAACTCAAAATGACGTGTGATGAGTGAAAGACTTTAAATTGTGCTTCACTCATGATTCTTCTTCAACATGCAGGACACCGTTGTAAAGGAAAAATGCACTTGTACTGTTTAACCATGTTGATATAAATGACATTTTTATGACTCGCCTGTGTGGAATTTATACAGAAAACCTGCAACAATAACAACATCGTCTCCACCAGATGAAACTCCACAGCATGACCTGACATTCAGACACTGAAAAGTTCAGACTGGTCGTCATTATAATTTATGGACTTTTGAACCGCGTCCTTGATTTGTCTTTGACTGTATGCTGACTCTGAGTTGCTGAGTCCCTGCTGTGACTATTTCAGCCTGGTGTTCATTCTTGTATTTGCTCAGGGTCCAGGATACAGACTGGAGAAGGCACATTTAGAGAACACATTTAAAACAAAACAACAAAATCGTTTTTCATGTTAGTAAGATTAATGACTATATTTTATGTATGAGAGAAGAAGAAAAGCTTTGGGTTAACCAGTTTGAATAAAATAGATGTCTAATGAACAAACAAACAAACAAACAAACAAACATTTTCTAAAAAAGCTTTGGAGAAACGATTTCATCCAGTTTGTCCATTATTAAAACTGATGTTTATTTGCCAATCATTCAACATCACCACTTGTTTATAACTCTGCTGATTTTATTCCCTTTGTGTCCAGGCTGAGATTCCAGGTGTCTCCCTCAAATCATTTTCTCCAAATCAGAAGCATCAGATTTGTGGAGATGCTCTGCCTGCCAGACACAGCTCAGGGCAAAGAAATATGTTGATCCTCCACAACATACAGGCCTGTATCATTTAGTGTCTGTATTTAAATGTATAAATGATCGAGTGTGATCAAACTTTTCATATGAAATATAATATTAAATGTCAAACATTAACTATTTAATTTTTGTTACATTTTAAAAGTTCAAACCTCAAAGACATTAAGTTTACAGTCATATATGATCAAGAAAATCAACAATCTTCACATTTCAGAAACTGGAACCAGCTTTAAATGTGACTAAAATAATGATAAAACAATCAATTCTCTAATCATTGACTAACTGATGAATCACTGCAGCTCCAATATATTGTTGCATTTGACAACCCACTACAGCAACTACAGAATAAAACCACTAACCAGACTGATGACAGATTTCAAACATGCTGAATATGAAGAGTAGTATCATTTAAACTCACATGATTATCAGCCATAAGAACAAATTCAGATTTATATTGATGTAAGGTATATAAATGTAAGTACAGTTTGAATCAGTGCAATATTATTTTCACACATCAATGGACCACTGAACTTCTCAGCTTCTAAAATGTAAAGCCTCATTTAGAAACTACACAAGTACATATAATGGTCAGGGATCAACATGAACCTGTCTTCTCTATTTGACTTTAATCAACTCTGCAGTGGCTCCAAGTCCAAGACCAAGTCCAGCATAGAGCGGCTGAGTGAATGTGGTCTGGACTCTGTGGAGGAGAGTCATGGTTTCAGAGACGCTGTAGAAAGACAGAATACCTGCTCTGTGATCCAGGTACACTCCTACTCTGGAGGACCGAGGACCTGAGAGGACAGTTCGGACATTGTTGTGAAGAAATGTATAACTGTCTGTGTAACAATCTAATGCCCAAGATTTGTCATTGAATCCAAATAAACGTTCATTGCCCGTCCCTGCTCTGCTGATATTCTTATATGTGACTGCTACACGAACTCCTCCCCCTCTCCACTCCACCTCCCAGTAACAACGTCCAGTCAGACTCTCTCTACTCAGGACCTGATAATATACAGTGAATCTGTCTGGATGATCAGAATAAGACTGTTGTTGGTTCATCAATGTTACTTTTCTGTTCCCCTCAGATAATAACAGATATCTGTTTGCTGTGTTTGGATCCAGTGTGATTTCATGTGAATATTTTAAGAATCCAGCTCTGGTCTTTGGCTCTGCTGGTGACAGTAAAACATCCTCTTCAGTGACTGTCAGTGAGATGTTTGTCCATTCCTCTCTCAGAATGTCCTGTAGTTTATCTCTGGTCTCTGACACAGCTGCTGTCACATCCTCAAAGTAGCTCAGAGGACGAATATTGATGCTGGATGAGTGTGTAGACTCACTGAGTGCTGACAGTGAGGGGTAGTTGTGTAGAAACTGGTTGTGATCCTCTGTGTGTGAGAGCTGCTCCAGCTCGCCGTCTTTCCTCTTCAGCTCAGCGATCTCCTGCTCCAGCTTGTCCTGAAGCTCTTTGACTCGACTCACTTCAGTTTCCTGCTGGGATCTGACCTGCTGCTTCACATCAGAGCTTCTTTTCTGGATGAGACGGATCAGCTCAGTGAACATCTTCTCACTGTCCTCCACTGCTTTATCAGCAGAGCCATTGATGGCCTCCACCTCCTGTTGAAGCAGCTTCACATCTTTCTCTCGCTCCTGGATTCTCTGCTGGAAGTTTAGTCGTCTCACCTCGAGCTCCTTCTGCTTCTCAGTCCTTTCTGCTGCAGCTGGGACTGTTTCATGGCCTTTATGTTCATCCATTGTGCAGAGATAACAGATACTCTGCTGATCAGTACGACAGAAAATCTTCATCACCTCATCATGACGAGAGCAGATGTTCTCCTGGAGCTTCACAGAAGTTTTAACCAGCGTATGCTTTTTAAAAGTTTGAGATTCATAGTGAGGTTGGAGGTGTTTCTCACAGTAAGAGGCCAGACAGACTAAACAGGACTTGATGGCTTTCAGCTTCCTCCCAGTGCAGACATCACAGGCCACATCTTCAGGTCCAGCATAGCAGTGATCAGCTGGAGCAGCTTGGAGTCCAGTCTTCTTCAGCTGCTCCACTAAAGCTGCTAACATGACGTTTTTCTCCAGGACAGGCCTCGGTGTGAACGTCTTCCTGCACTGAGGGCAGCTGTGGATTCCCTTCCTGTCCTCTTCATCCCAGAAACTTTTAATACAGTTCCTGCAGTAGCTGTGTCCACAGGTTGTAGTCACCGGATCCTTCAGTAGATCCAAACAGATGGAACAAGAGAAGGTTTCTCGGTCCAGCTGAAGTCCTTTCTGCGCCATTTCTCCTCTCAGTGTCAGTGACTGTGTGAGTTTCTCTTCCTTATAACTGAAACTAGTCTGAGCTCTGATCTCAACAACATGTTTCTGCAGTGAATGGAGCCTGTCAGCTCTTACATGTCACCACATGTTGGTTACACCCATCTTCAAAGTGCAGATCTGAAGGGGAGGGAACGAGGAAACACGTGGACAGAGAGGAGGTGCTGTGTTTAAGAGCAGGAAGAAGAGGGAGGTTATCAGGCTGTGCTTCACTCCAGGAAGAGGAGCAGTTTGAGAGCGATACTGATACTGATAGTTTAACCCTTTTTATTTACTGCTCACATCAACTTTTAAGCTTGTTAACACTTTCTTCTATAGAAATAAACTTCAGTTTAGAAATGTCAGAGTTCTCACTGAAGTTAACAAACAGTCCTTCAGTTTCAGTCAATGCAGGAGGATAATGATCCTAAACATACAGATAAGGCAGCCACTGACATGATGCTTATGTTGCATTTAAGTTTATGTTCATTTCAGTTGTTTCTCTCCCTCAAACACCATCAGAGGTGAGAGGGTGCAGCAGGTGTAGTAGTTGGTATATGAGTCAGTAAACAAATTAAAGGTTTTTCAAACACATTCATCTCCACAAAATGTGATAAATGTTTGACAGGAATAAAAAGAAACTCTGATCCTTCTTTAAAAGTATTTTTCTGTTATTACGGTCGAGTTGATCACACAAAATCATCTTGAGCAGGGACGTGGCTAAATACTGGTATGTGAGAACCCGTCAATATTAAGGTCTCCAGTGACTGACTGCAGCTTTGTGACCTGGAGATACTGGATATTAGAACTTGGTGGTCTGTAACAGCAGCTCACTAGTACAGGTTTCACAGGAGGAAGCTGGACCTGTAACCACAGAACTTCCAGTCGGATCAACAGTCACAGCAAGAATCAGCATCTGCACATTTATCATCAAGAGCAGCAGGGGGCGCTGTTACACACAGAGGCAGGTTCTCTCCCAAATGTGTCCAGAACAAGAGCTGAGCAGCTTTTTCTGTGAGTCAAAGTATTTCTAACAAACTACAGCAGATCACAGAGCCTGTGTCAGCTCAGCTATCAGAATCAAACAGTGAAGCTGACCTGTGTAAGTCAGCAGGTCAGACAGTATGTTAATGAGGGCAAATCTACAAAGCAGTAATGAACTTTTCATAAACCACATTTAATACAAATCTATGATACGTCCATAAGTCTGCACCGTCTGAAACCTCCTCACATTTCAGCCCTCATTTCTCATCATATTGTAATCTACAGTTATTTAAACTGTGTGTGTGCAGGCTGTGGCTCTGTTTCACTTCCACAGTTCAACTACAGAGGGCGCTAAAAGTCATGTTAGTCTAAGTGCCTGAAAAGAAGTTCAGTTTCCTTCTTTTTAAGATATCCAGGCTGAACTTCACGACAACAATTCAAGCGTCTACCAATGAGAGTTCAGGACACTGTGATTGATCTACGACGGGGTGGTAAATACATCAGAGGGAGACCTCGTGTTTTTATGTCTAGTTAACAGAAAGAGTAGGAGTATAAGCCATGTTTGCTCAGCAGCAGCTTTATATTAAAGGTTGTAGCTTTAGTATTTTAGCTTTTATATAAACCCCTGTTTCACCCCCTGCTATGTGCCTATTGTGAAGAGGGAAGCTGTGACCACTAGAAGTATAGTAGTAGGTGGTCGGAGGAGGCTTTAGTGGAACTACAGGGTTGTTTTGAGGTGACAGACTGGGAGACACTCTGTGGGCCTCACGGTGAGGACACCAGTGGGCTTACTGAGTGTGTCACTCACTACATAACCTTCTGCACCAGCTCCATTGTCCCAGCACGGACATTATTTGTTACCCAAATAACAAGCCGTGGGTGACTAAGGACATCAAAGCTCTCCTCAATAACAAGAAGAGGGCGTTCAGAGCGGGCGATAGAGAGGAGGCTACAACGGTTCAGGTGTTACTGAAGGCCAAGATCAGCATGAGACAGTTGTGGCATGAAGACAACCACTGGATTCAAGCCATCCAACCACAGAGGAGCTGGAGGCAGTGAGGACAGAGCCAGATACCTGAATGTGTTTTCAACAGATTCGACACTGCAGTGAATGCTCACCCCCCTGCTGACTTACCTGTAGCCAGGCTGCAATCCACAACCATGCCACTCTCTCTCCCTCCCTCTCCACATTGCACCATTGCTGCCTCTCCTCCATCATTCACTTCCACTCGTGACCAGATTCAAAGACAAAGGAGAAGACTCCAGTCAAGCACGTCTGCTGGACCAGACCAGATGAGTGCTGTGTCCTCAAGGCCTGTCCCACCCAGCTTTGTGGAGTCTTTTATAAATTGTTCATGCTGAGTTTGCCATCTTCAGAAGTTTTATGAGACTCTGCAGTGGTTGGATGTATCAGTGTGTCATGGTCCGACAACTGAAGTTTAACAACATTTCTGCATCAGGATTAAAGTCAGAATGAAAATCCTCTATTTTCTCTTCTTCTGCTTCTTGTCAGGTGAGGACTGATGATCTTAATGTTGCTCTTTAACTTTAATTTTAACTAAAACATACTCAACTTTATAAAACACCTCATGAAATACATATATTTACTAGAGCTGGATATCTTTAGACCGGTCTTGGTCTCGAGACCACTTTTACGTGGTCTTGGTCTCGCTGTCTCAGTCTCGCTGTCTCAGCTCGACATAGTGGTCGGGAGATTTGGAGTCAACAGTATCCATGACACACAACATAACGTTCGATAATGTGTCATCCGCAAAAGCATCAGCTCTAAGAGCCGTGCTTAGAGAGCGCTTTGTAGTGAATCAGAAGAGTCGACTCCCACTGAGCGAGAGCCGGCTCCTCACTTCATTTCCTTTCACTGCTCAGCTCTCACACCGTGGCTCAGCTATGCTCCAATCTCTCCATATTGTGGCCAATCACATGCGAGGATATAGGATAATATCATTGTGTGAAAAACAGAGAGGGTGAGAGACGCGACAGTCAAGTGGAGCATGCGTCTGTCCTCTCAGTAAGTGAGTGAGACAGTAGACAGCAGTGAGGAGGGCTGTGTGAAAGCAAGAACACATAAATATGCCTGAAACCCGTAAACGAAGCAGCATCTGGCTGCAGTTTAAAGACTTTTTTGTCTCGGTATCGTCTCAACTTTGTCTTGGTCTTGGTTCAGTCTTGACTACAAGTCTAATATCTACATACAGTAAATAATGTTGTGATTATCCATCTTGTTTTAAATGTATTATTATTATTTTTCATCTGACAGGTCCAGCTGGGCTCGTCAAGGCAAAACATAATATTTGGTCTGCAGCTGAAGGATTTAATGGCACGCTTAACTGCAACTTATCTTTGTCTGGAAGCACAAAGTTCTTCTGTGAGGAAAAATGTGAGCGAGCAGAAGATATCCTCATTAAAACAGATGGAAGCACAGCTCAGAGTGGCAGATACAGCATGAAGAATAAAGATGGATCTCCAAGAAGAGGAATTGTGTTTTTAAGCTTCTCACAAATGATCAAGTCTGACGCAGGAATGTACAGGTGTGGTTTGGGAAGATCTTCTGCTCCAGATTCATACTTTGACTTTGAGGTCAGAGTTTCAAATGGTGAGTTTTTAGTAAAGGTGAGTGGAATTGAAAATGTGGAGACCCCCCAGGTCTAATTTAGTAATGTGGACCACTTTTAGATCAACCTGTTCAATCAATAAATACAAGCACAAAATCTTGCTTTTGTTCAGATTTTCTTTTCTCTATAACTGATTTGGAGCATCAGTATCATGGTTTATATCATGATTTAAATAGATAAAATCTACTAATTTAATTCCTATGATGGAGAGTAACAGAAGAAATGTTTGACCTAAAATGTTGATGATCTTCCAAGAGTGTCATCATGCTAAAAAGAAGTTAGTCACCTTTTTTATATACAGGCTCATCTTCTAGCTGTGAGTCCTGAGAAATGCCTCAAAAAATAAGACAAATGAAACAAAACAAAAACATTTGCACTCACACCGGTGAACTTCAAGGGTCTATAACGCTGCTCTTTAAGTTCATACTATGAAGGTAACGTTTTGCATGGCTTCATTAAATATGGTGCAACAAAAAAGTTTTGATTTTATCTTCGTCTCTGTCTCAGTGTCTGTCTCTTTGTGCATTTAAACCCTTAGTTAGGAGTAAATGTGGATTTTCTGTGGCAAACATGAATGTCAGTTTCTCGGTTTATGAAGGTCACCTTTAACTATGACAGTGCTGAGATACGGACCTCCTGTGAAGTTGTCACCATACTAGTGATGAGCAAAGCGAGACTTCGTGAAACATTTGAAGTCTTTGTGCTTGTATTGATGATTCCAAACAATCTGAAACCATCTCCACAGTGGCCCCTGCTGGACAATTTGGCTATTGTCACGTCCTGATCATATTCTGTGAAATGGTGACACAGACAAGTTCTGCACAACTTCAAACAAAACCACATATTAAACCAGACCATCAATAACTGTGATCATCACATGTTTTGGAGAAATCCTCAAACAAACAAGGCACCTTGCGCACTCTGTGCGCAACAATCAGCTAATGAGGGTACCCCTCATTGGCTGATTGTTGCGCACAGAGTGACATCCCCTCCACGCTGACCAGGGACATTTACAAAAGCCCGATGGCCAATTATGTTCCTCGCCCTCCTCCATCTCCTCCTCCCTGGTGTCCTAGACCTTCTCCTCCTCCTCGACCTCTTCCTTTGCATGTCTTTGGATCCATTGTCTCAAACCTGAATGAGCTGACTTTGGCCCTTTTGTCTATCCATCCAAATTTCTGATTGGTGTGTGATACGTTTTGACTCCTAGTGTTTACAGTTTGTTAATTGTGTACTAATTGAGCTAAAGCTGTGCTGATGCGAGTTAACATTATTGACTGCTATTGCTTTCTAAGTGACCACATGGTGTCAGCACAGTTCAGCACATCTGACTCGTGTGTTAAAGCAGAGGCATGGGGTTTATAGTTCAGGGAAGTGGGTGTGCTTTTTGGAAAGGGGAATTATGGCTTTGAAATTTAGGTTCACAAGATTGGTTATAGTGTTTAAGAAAAACATTAATGGCTCTTAAAGACCACAAAGGGGTGCTGTCAACGAGGCTGCAGTATTTGTCCGCATCTTCACCTGACTCAGGTGTGGTGATCAGGTGAAAGCACACTCTGGGTTTGTAGCATTTTGGTTTTAACGATGGAAAAATATAAAGTGAAGCTGCATTTTTGTTTATATTTGTAAGACTGTATATTAGTTGTGTATTTTTGAGAAATAAAAAAAAACAAAAAACAATCATAGGGAGCAAAATTTTATCAAATTTCCTAAATTATTATTATTAAATCCTCCAAAGAAAAACTTCACTAGTACCACAAAAATATTATTTTATGTTCAACACGCTCAGTCATTTTTATGTTTTTCCTTAATATTTGCCTGAAAGGAGGACGGCTCCAGTCCTTTTCCACACTTCAGATTATATTTAGCTACAAGACGACCATTACAGCAAGAGTTAGTCACTTTACGTTATTGTTGTTTATTTATTCAATTATTTCTTACTTAGAAAGGGGAAAGGATATTACAGTAATTAATAATGTATACTGTATTAATCCCCATAGGGAAATTCCTCTCTGCATTTAACCCATTCACTCAGTAAAGCAGCAGCCGCCAATCCAGCGCCCGGGGATCAGTGTGTAGGGACGGTACCTTGCTCATGGTTACCTCAGGGTAGCTGTGAGCAATCGCAGTGGAGGAATCTTTTTAAAAGACGTCTCATGCTGTGTACAGTGTAAGATTCAGTTTCACGACCAAAAAACAATCAATGAAAAACAAACAAACACAGAACCATTTTCTCCAAATTTAACAGAAGCTTTTATTAAAAGAGTACAGGACATGGCATATGTGAGCTGTACACTATTTCTCTTTTTCATTTCCCTCCCAAATGGGTACAAACGTGGCTATACAATGGAAGTATATACAACATACACTGTTAAAGCGCTTTTACTAGGAAGTATCATGTCCTCTGCTGCACATTGTTTCTTAAGGCTTGTGCTGTGGGATGATGGTTTCCTGCTGCACAAAGCAAAGTGTAGCATGGTGTGACATCGATAGAAATGCAGAATGACAAACCACAGCACACAGGACATGCAGAGTGCAGCGATCAGCTCAATACAAATTCTGTCTCATTTACTAAACCTAGCAGTCAGCACAGGGCGTGCTCTTCCTATGTGAAAAGAGCTTTAAGAATCAGCCTATAACATACATGTTGTATTCCAGTTAAACAAAAACACAAATTATTGGAAATGAATACAGACTCACTGAAACCAGCTAACTAATATACACACATATACAAGGAGACCTCTTCGACACATGCCCAGCTCCATATTTTCCTTCTTGGACTTCACTGCAGGAGTTTTGCATGAATCACAGTTCAAAATAATCCATCCCTCACTTTATCCTGTTTCTGAGATAAGATATTTTAGCCCCGTCCCCCTTTAAACCCACCCTCCATTTTAACAGCTGGTGAGTGTGCTTTTGCGCACATTTATGTGCTTGAAATGATCAACTTTGAAACTAGAGCTTTTATATCATTGTGATTACTTTTACATACTTTGGCCTGATTATTCAAAATGTTGTTTAATAAAAATGTAAACAGGAAAAGAAAAGCAGAATAAATCCAGTTTCAAAATGGGAGGCATTTACTGTATTTGTACCACAAATACATGCTATTGAACTATTGATCTATTTTAAGTAAAAAAAAAACCAAAAAAAAAACAAAAAAAAAAAACAGACTGTGCCAACATATTTGGCACTTCTAAGTTGTTGATCTTTGTCTTTTTA
The DNA here is from genome assembly GCF_963969265.1 of Rhamphochromis sp. 'chilingali'. Taxonomy (NCBI): domain Eukaryota; kingdom Metazoa; phylum Chordata; class Actinopteri; order Cichliformes; family Cichlidae; genus Rhamphochromis; species Rhamphochromis sp. 'chilingali'. The sequence goes on along the minus strand of NC_137929.1, from coordinate 48,614,186 downwards.
TGTCTTTTTAACGTTTTTAAAAGCCATTTCTGGATGTCGTGTTTTACATTTAGCATCTTAGTGGGATTCTGTGCATTAGCACCGAACTAGCAGCAGCCAACACAACAGTCATTAATTTTCAAGTGTCTACAGTGTTATAAAGACAGTGCAATATCAGGACCCTCAGAGTCTGACCTCTTTGCAGTGCACCTTCACCATCTCCACATCCCATTAAAGCTGGTCACTGATCAGCTTTCTGTCAGTAAACTCGAGGTTGTTTAAAACAAAGAAACTAAGAAGAAAAAATATATCTATTTGGGATCCAATAATGTAAAAGACATGACTTTCAGTTAAAATGTTTGTTCACTGGTTAAATGGGTTTTTTTTCTTAAGCTTCTAATTGATAAAGCATGCCCTGAGTGGCCCAATGGCAGCTGCCATAATAATTGTTCAAATTCGTAAATATTGAAGAAAGGTGTTCACTACCTTTATTATCTTCCTTTTGCAAAGGACACACTGTACAATTTGTTTGGCAAAGAAAGCAGAAAACCGCACAAATCCATTCCATAACTCATAATGTTTACAACAACAACAAAGTAATTGAAGAGCAGCAAGAAGTCACATAAATGTTAATACTCCGTTTTGCATTTCATGGCATAGCCTGCTATCATACTACTACTGTGATTGATTGTGGCCTGCCTTTCATCAAGGTTTTTGAAAGTGCAATATAACATTTATTTAAAATAGCAGTGCAATTCAGTTTGAGTTAGTTATTCTCTCATTTTAAGGTTTGCTAGGTAAGGGTTGTAATGTAAAAGCAAAAAAAACTTGGTCACACAAAAAACTTTCAGAGTGTGTGCCGGTATTTGACACACAATAAATGCAACATCCATGGCTAGGTTGTTGCTAAGAGCAGTCTAATTAAAGAGAGAGGTAAACGAGAATGAACGGTTCTTTTAACAATGTAAACTTGATGATACGAGGTAAAAAGATGTCAAGTAAAATAATTGGTTTAAACATTACTATTCAGGTCAACACTGGCTAAATGCTGATTGGACAACTATTTGCTGAACTCTGACACCCTCATTCGTACCTGTGACCAGCAGCAACCTTCACTATGCTGACCTTTGAACCAGAGGCTGACATAAATCTTCATAAAATATAAACTGCTGCATAGAAGATGAAATGTTTATGAAGTGGTGTTAATACAAACTGAGGGAGCTTCACAGATCATCAGCAAGTGGTTTAGCTGGCAACATGGTAAATGGACTGGTTCTTATATAGCACTTTTCTACTCATCTGAGCACTTAAAGCGCTTTACACAACTTGTGCATTCACCCATTTGCACAAGCACATTTTTCTAAGTGCTTCATAGCTAACATTCACACACATTCACACTCCGACGGATGCATCGGAGAGCAATTTGGGGTTAGTATCTTGCCCAAGGACATTTGGCATGCAGACTAAGGGAAGCCAGGAAGCGAACCACCAACCTTTCCATCAGTAGATGGCCTGCTCTACCACCTGAGCTACAGCCACCTCACCCCACCATGTTTTCTTCTCTTTCAAGAAAACCTCACCTGAATGAAACCCTGAGAATAAAGTGCTGGATTAGTCATGTTCCAGTGCATGTTTGTGGCTGGAGCTAGCTTACACAATGGCTCAAAGTTGTAGTTTCTTTCCAAGAGAAAGAGAAATACTTAAAATGACACAGTTTAGGATTAATTTCCCTAAGTGATTGCTCACTTATTATTTTGAGGTAGTAGTCAACTTCAGGTTGCACTTTATATTCAGCAATAGTGATGCAGCATAGAAAAAGGCAGAAAAAAACACAGATCAAGAATTGCAGCTCTGCACAAATACAGCTGAGCCCTGACTCATTTAAAAACAACTCGACTTTCCAATAGTTCCAATGTTTGGTATCTTAGCTTCACTGTCTGTAATATCTCTTGAAAATAGATTTGGTAACGTAGTTTATTGGATGAACAATGCACTGTTTGGACAAAAATCATCGTCCAGCAAACCACTTGTTGATAAGGGGAAGATCCCTGTTCAGTGCAACCACATATGCCTGGAGGTGCGATTTGACCATCCAGCAGAATTGATCACCTTAGTGACACTGATGATTTTTCCATGTTTAACCTGTAGCAATAATGTGATACACTGATCATTTTTTGTAAACCTAGTGAGGGGAATAATCAGAAGTTTAATAATTTCCAAACATGAAAATGAATTTAAAATGAATCAGTCCCAGAGTTCTCATTTTAAAAACTCAATCACTACTGGCCAGTTAGCAGGGGCTGGCACACTGTGCAGCAGAATGAAGATCGCCATCACAAACTGCAGTACATGACACAGTGTGAGTTTGCCCAAGTGATGAAACATTTAGTGAAGAGAAAGCTGACACATGCCCCCTTTTTTATTTCCACAAACACTATATAGTGTGACTTGGTAATATTTTTAAGAATATCTGGGAACTCCTTCCTTTGAATGCACATGAACAATGTTGGCACTACAGCTCATTTTGATTATGTGGAGATTCTGCTTTTTCTTTCAAGATGTGCGGGGCTTAACTGAGGCGGCCCACAGCCTGTATTTTGCCCCTGTGTGATCTGTATGAACGAAAAGTGCTTCCGTGACTTATGAGTACTCATTTATCTGTAGCAAAGAATAGCTTGGATGACCTTTTATGAAAGAAGGAGATAATGCTGACTTTACCTTCATAGTGTTTGGGGGGAAGAAAAAAATCAGTTAACTGACAAGTGACACACAGCACATCAATTTTAGTTGATACTGCAATTTGAACATTTAAGGACAGATGTTTTAAGATCACAGGTGAGAACATCATACTTCTTTAACAAAATCTGCTGTTTTTAGGTTTTCCCTTGCAGGTAATACTTTGTAACATGGGTTTTAAAATGTGCTCTGTAAATAAAGTCATTATTTTAATGTAGTTTATTAGATGAATTTAAGACAGTAGTGTAACTCAATTTGCATTAGTCATATCCTTGGAGTGTTACTAATTTACCCCTCACATGTTTGAACCTCAATGATTATAGTATATTTTTCACTGGTTTATGCTCCTGTGTGTGTTACCTAACTCAAACAGCACACTAAGAAGGCCTAGCAGGACACTTTACGGTGGTCCTGCTACTTTTCTTTGAAATACCAACACTGATGACACATCGGTTACAACACTATGACAAAGACTTGGTCACACAAAAAACTTTCAGAGTGTGTGCCGGTATTTGACACACAATAAATGCAACATCCATGGCTAGGTTGTTGCTAAGAGCAGTCTAATTAAAGAGAGAGGTAAACGAGAATGAACGGTTCTTTTAACAATGTAAACTTGATGATACGAGGTAAAAAGATGTCAAGTAAAATAATTGGTTTAAACATTACTATTCAGGTCAACACTGGCTAAATGCTGATTGGACAACTATTTGCTGAACTCTGACACCCTCATTCGTACCTGTGACCAGCAGCAACCTTCACTATGCTGACCTTTGAACCAGAGGCTGACATAAATCTTCATAAAATATAAACTGCTGCATAGAAGATGAAATGTTTATGAAGTGGTGTTAATACAAACTGAGGGAGCTTCACAGATCATCAGCAAGTGGTTTAGCTGGCAACATGGTAAATGGACTGGTTCTTATATAGCACTTTTCTACTCATCTGAGCACTTAAAGCGCTTTACACAACTTGTGCATTCACCCATTTGCACAAGCACATTTTTCTAAGTGCTTCATAGCTAACATTCACACACATTCACACTCCGACGGATGCATCGGAGAGCAATTTGGGGTTAGTATCTTGCCCAAGGACATTTGGCATGCAGACTAAGGGAAGCCAGGAATCAAACCACCAACCTTTCCATCAGTAGATGACCTGCTCTACCACCTGAGCTACAGCCACCTCACCCCACCATGTTTTCTTCTCTTTCAAGAAAACCTCACCTGAATGAAACCCTGAGAATAAAGTGCTGGATTAGTCATGTTCCAGTGCATGTTTGTGGCTGGAGCTAGCTTACACAATGGCTCAAAGTTGTAGTTTCTTTCCAAGAGAAAGAGAAATACTTAAAATGACACAGTTAAGGATTAATTTCCCT